>NC_056739.1:1818829937-1819042437 GCF_019279795.1 Protopterus annectens
TTAAATTGTCAAAAAATTGAAAGATGTGGATCATTTTGAGTTGATTTGCAGGCAGGACAGAAAAACATCAATGTAACCTTTCTAAATGTTGCAGGGGAGGAAGCTTTTATGTTATCTTTTAATATATTTAACTTTTGAGATGAGGAAAGAGATTAGTTAGTAGTTGTAAAAAACAAATTTAAACATACTGTAAGTATAGATATCCTTTGCAAGGAGACATGTTAAGGCACTTATATGACTGAATTAGAAATGGTGCAAAAGACTGTTAAGTTTGGTGAGTTGCAGTATTTACCCCAAGGCATTCAAGATGGTGCCTGGAAAGAGCTAGGCTATTAAAATTAAAGTTTCATATAATAGATGTGATTATTGGTATGTTTAATAACAGTGTTTAGCATTCAGTCAAAACCTTAGGCAATCTGGAGGCAATAAACGTTTTGCAAACATGTATAAGAAGTTAAATAAGTCTGTTGCACAGAATTTGCATATTATTTAAACTAAGACTGAGGAAAAAGGGGAAACTTTTGGGATTCTTGTGGAAATGTGAGAACTGGAGAGTCAAAAAGTCCCGTCCTTTGCACAGGGCGAGATAGAGCAGTTTAGAGTAGGTCATTAATGGCAAAGCTGTTGGTTTCAAACTTGACACTGGAATAGAGTGAAATACCTTGTCATTGTTAACATTTAAAGTGCTGAAGTTGCAAGGCCGTGTGTGTAGAACAGTGTGCACTTTACTGACATTCAGAGTACAAACTAAACGCTGGGAGTAGGACACGCTAGGTACAAAATGTAAGGTATTGAGTGCTTTTTCAAGTTGAGGCTTTGGAAAATTGCATTGAGGCAGCAAAATAAACACACTGCATCATTTGGCATGTGAGAAGCTTGTCATGGTTTAAAAAAACACATTCAGAAACTATAAGCTCAGAAGAATCCATGCATTCTTGCAGATGACCTTATGAATATTTCCAAGAATGTTATCTCTAGTTGTTTCCATAAAGTTCTTGCTAATGTTGAAATGTCATTGCTACAGCTTCATTAAAGTTAAGCAAGCATACAGTAAACAGCAATCAGAACAGATTATTTACAGGACTACAGAACTGGGTGCAGGTGATGATATTTTGTAAACGTATATAGATTTATTTAGTAGGCTATTTTGTCAAGTGCACAGCATCAGAATATCTCCTTATGCAGCACCAGTGGTTCAACTTGGTAGAAAAACATTCCTTTTCACCTGAGGCCCAGGGAGAAAAGCCCCATAATAAGTGACATATAGACATTACATTCCCATTTTCATAATTTACATTTAAGACAAGAGTTCACAAATGCTTCATCAGATTTAATGGAAATGCATCAAACAAAGACAGCATTTACAATATTTCTACTGGTCATGTGATTTATGATCTTTCCATTTCCTTAAAGTAAAAACTTCTATCATTTTTAAATCTATTGATACACAGCTAATGTCTTAATTGTCAGAGATGTTCCGATGCAATGTTTTTAGAGGTAAGTTAACATTTGAAGAACAATTTCAAATTGACATGCTGTTATTAAGCCAACTGACAAAGGAGGGGGAATAGCTACTGACACAGATAACTATAACGAATATCTATTAGAGATGCAGAGATGCACTCTGATGAATATACTTCTGCCCCAACTACTAAATTTAAGATAATAAAATTAACTAGTAAATTTAAAGCACATTTATATAAGCTTCTGTTGAATGGTAATGTTGACTAATGAAATGTTTATTTTTGTATAAATGAACTATTGATTCTTAGTTTGTATGGTCTTCCCAAAATTCATATAAAGTCACATGGACCACCTATGAGACCAGTAGTATCTGGCAGAGGATAGATAACTGAGCCATTTAGTACATCTATTGTAAATGCTAAAGGTATTCATTGAATATGATGATGGCATTGTAAGGGGCAATTTTTGGAAGATTTATATAAATTTGATGAGAAAAATGAAGTAAGTATAACTGTCTTTTTAGTTACCTTAGGTATCCATTCTCTGTTCACTAGAATACCAAATAAAAAAGGTATAGAAATTATTACGGGCTTTCTGTATGAATATGTTTATGATAGTGCAAAGATCTGTTTTACACTTTGTTTTCCAGAACAAGTTCAAGTAATGTTTATATTTATTGAGAAGTTTTATTTGCCAAAAGGTGATGTAGCTGTGGGCACGGCTTGTGCAAATACATCTACAAATTTAGTTTTACTTTATTGAGCGTGACAGCATTTATTTACTATTAATGAAGTTGGAGCTCTACTATCTACTATAAATGATTTGTTGATAATATTTTTTATTGTGGCTTGGTAATATAAACTCATTTATGTGCTTTCAAAAATTATATAGAGAGTACAACTATTTTTTTGAAATTTGATATGTCAACATTTCATCTAGAGATTAATTTAATACCATGTATAAAAATCAAAAAGGAAAACTTGGTACTAAGATATATGGGAAGTCTTGTAAGTAATAAGTCTTACTTAAAACAGTATGCATCCTTTTGTTTTTAAGAACATTATGCATGGTCAAATGGTAAGAGCTTCAAGCTTAACAAGTGATGATTGAGATGTCAGAAGTACATTTGATATGTTTTCAAGTAACTTGTTTGAAAAAGGATATAATAAGACAAAAGTAGGTACATTAAAACAAATAGTATTAAGTGAATGTAAGGGGAAAGTATCCCCTTTTTTGGTTATCAGATGCATCAAGCAATGAATAGAAATGTTCGTTTTGATTTAAAGGTGACATTGACAGATTCCCATGATACTAAAATGATATGCAATATTTTTAAAGTAACTGGCAGATTTTAGCTTCCTTCCATCCCTCTCTTTCTCTATCTTGCAGGATGCAAGGGATATAGGGTCAGGCTTATCCAATAGACAGTCTAAGTCCACTCAATCCACTCACCATTTATTTAGGGCAAACTGCATACCACCTCTGCCCTTGTGCTTTAATTAAGTGTTGGGTGCATCTAAAAGCCTGTGTCTATTTTAGCCTGCATAGTGACTAATCTGAAGACAAGTGCTTCAGTGTCCTAGTTTGTAAGCAAAAGCGTTCTTATAGTCTGTAAACCCTCCTCCAATAACATTTTGCAGGTCAGCTTTTACTCTACTTCCACTGACATTTACTCATACTGCTATTTATCAAACTGTTTCTTTCTTTTATATTTTTTTCACTTCTTCTAGACTTGCTATTTTCATTACTTGTAGCCTCTTGCCTTTCTTAGTGGAACTGCACACCTTCAAGGGAGTCACCCTTGGTCTCCCTTTTCCTTGCCTGAGACAGTTATTAAACCACTTCAACTCTGAGCTAGTATTTCTGCACGGTCAACATTCTCTCTTGATTCGGTGAGCTCAACTGTCTCTTTTAGTGTGTATATAACACTGAAGTCTGCAGTTTAAACACCAGTATGTATATGTTTTGTAAATTATAAGTACTATGGCAGACTAAAATGAAGAACTTTGTCCATTATAATAGCTCAGTTTTCTTAGACCACAGCAGTCCCATTGGTACTTTCTCCTTTAACCGTGTTCCCTTTATTGTTTTTAGCAGACCAGAGTTTCCCTTCATTCAGTTTTCCTCTTCTTGTGTAACCACTTTTGGTTCTGAGCCAGTATTTTTCCAGAGCTGTACTCCTGTATCCTTGCTTACCTTTCCTCATTGTTTTGCTGATCTGTGGGGGTTGGGGTAGCTTTTGGACTTTGCATTTCAAAATCCATAGAAACCTCCTTACATTGCACAGTTGTTCAAACAGTCAAGTGCAGTTTTTACTGTTATCACCATTAGCAGATCAATGTGATATAGAACACAGATCAGCACTGAATTCACATAAAAACACAAACCACACACCCACCTTTGGGGAGGCGCTCAATAAAAATCTACCCATGCAGCAGAGGCCTCCAAGGCAGAAACGCACTTGACCACCACAACACTAATCACGAGACACAACTCTCAACACTGTACCACTCAACTAAAGCCCCTAAGGCAAAACAGAATGCCCAACACACTAGTCATAGATGACTCGATAGTGAGGCACACAGATGTCCCACTTACTAGGTTGAATAAGGAGAAAGTAACAGTCAGTTGCCTGTCAGGTGCCAGCATCCCCCAACATAACGCACGCACTCAGGTCCCTCAACAACAGGTACAAATATGACTCTGTCATTGTACATGTGGGTGTGAATGACCTGAGATGTACCTTCCTGGACTACATGAAAAGAGACATGGAGGAGCACTCGGATTATGCAGCCCAGGCGGGTATGACCCTAGCCCTGAGAAGCATACTACCACCATTCAGAATTATACCACAGTACAAGCAGAAAATAATTGATGTTATGTGATCCTATCTCGCCTACATTCTGACTGATGGGTTCGGAGCCGATCCCTCGGCTCCGACTCGGCACGCTTATGCCAAAGAGCGAAGTCTCTTATTGGCTGAGCTTACTATATCCCAGGATGCACCACTACCAGTCCCCCAGATCTCGTTTGCCGCTAACAAGTGAAGACGTGGTCTCGAGCTGGCTGAGCTAAGTAGTGATTATTTTCACTAGTTTTTCTGTCAGGAATTTCTTTTTTCTTCAACAAAAGCTGTTTTAACAGCTATTCTTGTGTTTAGAGTGAGTTTGGTGAAATTTACTTGGTAAATTCTTGTGTTGTGAGTGTTGACTAGGAGTACCTCTTGTGTGGAAAGGCCTTTCCCGGTCTTTTTGATTGTAGGTGACTTCTGTTTTGTTTAGGGATCTCGGATCCTTTATACTGTTGATAGTTTCTCTTTCTTGTAAAGAAGGACAAAGAAGAGAGAATTTCTTTCTAATTACAGTGTTAGTACTGTGATTTGGGCTTTAATTCACCGGAATGTCTCAGGTACCTAGGCCTTCAGGCTTTAAAAAGTGCACCAAGTGCAACTTTAAAATGTCTATCACAGATGACCACTCCCTCTGTGTTTATTGTTTGGGTGCAAAACATTTGCAGGAGTCCTGCAGCGTGTGTCACGCTTTTTCCTCGAGGGTCCTCCAAGAGAGGAAAAATAAGCTCATATTAAAAGGTCTTATAAAACCCTCCTTTGAAGAAGCTTTAGCATCCTCTCCTTCTCCTGCTAAAAAGAAAAGGGCGTCGGCTCCGACCAGTCTGTCGGATCCGACCGCCAAAAGACATAGGCAGGTTTCTCCTTCGGCTCCAAGGACTTCGGAGCCGAGGGCGGAACAGTCTGCCTCGATGCCACCAGTCTCGACTCCTCTGGCTTCGGAGCCGATGGCTGGGGCATCGAGAGGCAGGTCACCTTCGTCGGCTCCACTGGTCTCGGAGCCGACAAAGGTTGTCCGCTCAGACACTTCCTCCTCGGCGCCGAAGTCCTCCTCGGCACCGATGGAAACTAGTTTGGGTATTCCTTCGGCGCCGATAGTCATCGAGTCGCCTCGGAGCCAGTCCCCTAGCCCCTTGGGGCCGTTGGAGAGGCCATCTCGAACCCGTTCAGTATCCTCTAGGTCATCGAGGATGTCAGATTTGGACATAGACAGGGTGCTCCAAAGACTGTTCCAGTCCCCAGTCTTTCAAAAATTTGTTTCGGCTCCGACCCAGTTGGCTTCGGAGCCGACGGCCCATGCCCATGTCATTGCCATTCCTCCTCCGACCGCTTCGGCTCCGTCGGAGCAGGTGCTGTTGGAGCCGGCGGAGGTCTTAGGGTCGGCTCCGACCCTTACTCCAACCCCGGCCTTCGGGTCCGAGTTTGGTACACGGACTTCTTCGGCTGGACCTGGGGGTGATGTTTCGGGACCTATGCTGTTGGTTCCGAGCCTCCCTCTCGGTGCTTCGGCTGCGGGACTTCCGTCTGCTATCATGGCTCCGGGGACCGGACACTCCCAGGATTCTGGGGTCCGGCTTTCAGAGCTATGAGGAGTGCCTTGGCCAAGTCTTCTTTGGCCATCTCTCCGGCTTTACCGGCACCTTCCCTGGGCGTGGAGACTGGGTCTTTGGCAGTTCCCCTGTCCTTAGGCAGCGGAGCCCCTGGGCCTGAGGTTACCCCCACTAGGGGTTCCCCTCCTCCTGAGGGTTCTTCGGAGTTGTCTTCAGAGGAGCCCCCAAGGAAGAGATCGTGCAAGAGGAAGCACGTGGACTCCCCGAGTCTATTACATCGAACACTGATCTTGATGATGCGGAGGGGTCCCAGTCGTCCTCGGATGATGTCTCATTTGCGGACATCTTAGAGGTCCTCAAACAACGAGGCGCCTGGATATCCAAACCCCTCTGCTGATGAGTCAGTGCTTCTCAAGGCCTTTGGGGCTCAGCCCTCCGCCTCCTGGGTGTCTCCGCCCTTGACGAGCTCCTGGATTTAGTTTGTCGGAGGGCGTGGGAACATCCAGATACCGTGGAACCAGTCCCTTCTCGTCCTAACAAATTTTTGTCTGCCCCACCCGAGAAGGAGTTCCTGACTAAAGGCGTGGCTGTAGATGCCATGGTGGTGGCATCTGCTACACAACAGGACGTGGCAGAGGCTTCAACGTCCGTCCATCCTCCTAATAAGGAGTCTAGGAGCATGGACCGCACGGAAGCGTACCCTGACTTCAGCAGCCTTTACTTTAAGGTCCCTGAATTATTTGGCACATTTTACCAGGCTTCAGAGGGATCTGGTCAAGGAGCTGTCAGATTCCCTCTCAGGTAACCTACCTGAGCAGCTAGCCCAGTCGGTTAGCTCTCAGTTGGCTATCCTTGCTTCAATTTCTAACTCATCCATGAGGCTCATTTCATATGCGGCCGAAGGGGCGGGTAGAGCGGCAGGCACAGGCGTGGCTCTACGAAGACAAGCCTGGCTCCGTTTGTGTCATTTTGCGGAGGCCTTCAAGTCTTCCTTCGCCGACGCTCCCTTTGATGGGTCCTCTTTGTTTGGACCTAAGGTTAAAGAAACTCTTACCCGCTGTGAGCAAGAAGGAAAAACTTTATCTGCCATAGGTGCACGTTATTCCACTCCCTTTCGGCCTTATCCCAAGGCTAAAGGAGGAGGGAAGATGTGGTTCCGCAAATCACGTAAGTTTTTCCATCAACAGCAGGAAGATTCCCCTTCCAGAGGCAGAGGACGGGGAAATTTTTCTGGGAGACGCCGTCCCAGAGGCGGCAGAGGGCCCCGCAATTCTGGAGACCGCGAGTCCTTTCGTGGCTCTTCAGCCTCCCACACTTCATGAGGGATTGCCCGGCTGTGCTGCTCGAGCCAGTCGGGTGCCGTTTTGCCAAGCACCTAAAAGCCTGGGAGTCAATCACTCAGGACAGATGGGTGCTTCGGATTATTGCCGGAGGTTACTCCATTCCCTTCACACACTCACCCCCACCATCCAAAAAAATCCCGGACCCACCACCCAGTCAAAGGGAAATTGCAGCCGCAGAAGCGTTAAAGCTGCTAGAAAAAGGAGTCATCCAACCGGTCCCCACAGACCAGATCGGATCCGGAAATTACTCAAGGTTCTTTTTAGTGTCAAAAAAGACAGGGGACCTGAGACCAATATTGGATCTCAGCAGACTAAACCAATCCGTCACGAAATCCAAATTCCGAATGGTCACGTTACAATCCATTCTCCCATTATTGGAGAAGGATGTTTGGATGTGCTCCATAGATCTCAAGGACGCCTATTATCACATACCGATACATCGGGCGTCCAGGAAGTATCTGCGCTTCAGCCTGGGAGACAGTCATTTCCAATTTTGTGCTCTGCCCTTTGGTCTCACCACAGCCCCCAGGGTGTTCACCAAATGTTTGGCAGTAGTAACTGCTCACCTGAGGAGTCTTGGATTCCAAGTGTTTCCCTATCTGGACGACTGGCTCCTGACTGCCACCACCAGTCATCTACTAATGGACAACCTCAAAGCCACCTTTTCCTGGGTGCTACCCTGGGAATTACATTCAATTGGTCAAAGTCTGTCTTGCTGCCCTCTCAGCGCATAAGGTTCATAGGAGCAGAGATAGACTCAAAATTGATGCGCGTTTTTCTTCCTACCGAAAGGATCCAAACTTTACAAGGCCAAGTTCAAGCCCTGCTTTCAAGATCCAAGGCCCCAGCCAGGATGGTCCTGCAACTTTTAGGTTCGATGTCTGCCACGGTTCTTCTAGTTCCTCTGGCAAGATTGCACATGAGGATTCTTAAGTGGCTATTATCGACTCAATGGTCCTTTCAGGATCTTCCCTCAATCACCCCATTATGATTACAGAAACGTGCAAAGCGGGACCTTCGCTGGTGGCTTCAGACATCCAATCTAAATCAGGGAAGTCCTTTTGTTATTCCCTCCAGTGGTCACCCTGACGACAGATGCCTCCCAGACAGGGTGGGGGGCATTGTCTGGGCAGGTTAGTTCAGGGTTCCTGGCTTCCAGACGAAACTTTTCTCCACATCAATGTATTGGAGATGAGGGCTGTACTTCTGTCCCTACAGGCCTTACACAAGTTTCTCCCTCAGGGCATTATCGCCATCCACACAGACAACATGTCGGTGGTCTGGTATCTAAACAAACAAGGAGGGACCAGATCTTACCCCTTTGCAGAGAGGCCATGAGGGTGTGGGAATGGGCTGTAGCTACCAGCCGTTTCTTGGTAGCGACCCACATTCGGGAAATCAAATATATTGGCAGACAGATTAAGCAGGACAATTCTCTCTCCTCACGAGTGGTCCCTGAACGAAACAGTAGCAGCTCAGGTTTTCAGAAGATGGGGGCGCCGTGCTGCGACCTGTTTGCAACACCACAAAATACAAAGTGCAAAGGTTCTTCTCCTTGACTCCACATCAGGGAAGCAGCTATGGATGCTCTAGCACAACCTTGGCCAACAGGGCTACTTTATGCTTTTCCTCCGATTCCACTTCTCCCCAAAGTCATTCAGAAAGCTTCTCAATTGGGGTCCACAATGATACTAATTGCTCCGCACTGGCCTCGTCAGGTATGGTTTCCCTACCTGAAGAAACATGCGGTGGACGATCCTTGGACTTTAGATCTAACTCCGGATCTGCTAATTCATCAGTCGGGACGACAACACCAGTCCCTTCACACTTTGAAGTTGACAGCTTGGCTCCTCCACTTCCGACTTTAGTCAGAAATCACACCTTAGACCCGGAAGTTATTCACATTTTATCTTCGGTCCACAAACCCACCACTAAGAAATTGTACCTCAGTAAGTGGAAGAGGTTTGCTATCTGGGCTCAACTCAGGGGCTTAGACCCTATCACTGCTCCAATCCCAGAGGTTTTGAAATTTTTAACATCCCTGTTTAATCAAGGATCTTCTGTCTCTACTATTAAAGTCCAACTAGCGGCTATCTCTAAATTTCACGAATCCATGGATCCTCCGTTGATGAGCAGCAGATTATGCAAAACTTTCATTAAAGGTGCGGGGCTGTTAAGACCCCAGTTTTCATCCTGCGCCTCCGTGGGATCTTGATTTGGTGCTTCGTGCATTAACATCTTCCCCTTCGAACCGGCTGCTACATGTGAGTTAAAATATCTGTCTTGGAAAACTGCCTTCTTAGTTGCAATTACCTCTGCAAGAAGAGTTTCAGAGCTTCAAGCCCTATCTATCAAACCACCGTACTTGATTTTTCACAAGGATAGAGTATCACTTAGGCCTAATCCATCTTTTGTCCCAAAGGTCTGTTCTAATCTCTGTCTCCAACAATCTCTAGAGCTACCAGTTTTCTTTCCAAAATTCTCCAATGAAGCAGAATACACTCTCCATAAATTGGATGTTCACAGGCAATTGCGCTTCTATCTAGACAGGACTCAGCAAATCCGTAAATCAGACCAGTTGTTTGTGTCCTTCTCAGACAATAAATTGGGTAAAACCATCATAAAAGCTACTATCTCCAAATGGATTAGAGATTGTATAACTCAGGCTTATTCCTCTTCGAATAAGCAACTTACAACATCTATCAAAGCTCACTCTACCAGAGCTATGGCGACTTCTATAGCTTTTCATTCCAAGCTCGCTATTTCTGAGATTTGTGCTGCGGCTACTTGGTCCAATCCGCACACTTTCATTTCCCACTATAAATTGGATGTGGCATCTAAAGGGCGAGCATCATTTGGTTCCACGGTACTCAGGAGTGTTTTCCAGTGAGCCACCCAGGATTCAGCTGCTAGGGACGCTGTCCCATCAGTCAGAATGTAGGCGAGATAGGATCACATAACATCTTTTAGTTATGTACTCACCATAACTTCAGATGTTTGGGATCCATCTCGCCTACATTCCTAATACCCACCCTCCTTCCCCCGGCCTTGGAGATCAGAAGAGATTGAACGGTTTTGAGTTCTACTGTTTTATCTTGTTTCTTCTGACGATGTTATATAAGCAGTGCTTGCATGTGTGCATGTATGCGGACAAACTAGATCTGGGGGACTGGTAGTGGTGCATCCTGGGATATAGTAAGCTCAGCCAATAAGAGACTTCGCTCTTTGGCATAAGCGTGCCGAGTCGGAGCCGAGTGATCGGCTCCGAACCCATCAGTCAGAATGTAGGCGAGATGGATCCCAAACATCTGAAGTTATGGTGAGTACATAACTAAAAGATTTCAACAACTGGCTAAGTTTCTGGTGTCATTCAAAGGGGATCTGTTATCTGTGTGCCCGGGATGACATGATTGACATACCTCGATGCTTTGCCAGAGATGGCCTGCATCTGTCGCTTCCGGGCTTCCAGATACTGGCCAAGGCTCTTGCCACCCCTATAGTGCCTTTTTTAGGTGGTGTTCCAAAGACCAAATTACCACTGTAACAGCTACAAACAAATGCAGTCTGAGGGTCATGCTGCTCAACGTTAGAAGTCTAAATCTCAAAATGCACTCGCTGGAAGCACTTCTTAAAATGGAGAACATTTACATTTGTGCTGCAACAGAGACCTGGTTCAAGGAAACAGAAAGCACCCCTGGACTACCAGGCTATAACTCATTCCACACCTTTCAGCCCCAGAACTTGGACCAAAGCTCCAAAGGCGGTGGTGTTTCCATATTCATAAAGGATGCACACACCTCCAGACTGGTAGCCCAACATAACGCATTAGAGATGCTTCAGGTGTACAGCTAACATTGGGTAAGACAGCGATTCAGGTCGTAGCCTGCTATAGGTCGCCAACCAAGTCCCAAGACTCGCACTCCACATTCCTAAGCACCCTGAAGAATATTGGGGTCCACCCTAACACTCCCTTACAAGGCGACTTCAAATACCCCTGTATTAACTGAGTAAACTACTCATGTACCAATACACTTGCCCAATGTTTCCTGGAGTTCATTAATTCCAATGCCCTGGACCAGCTCGTTCTTACCCCCACTAGAGGTAGCAACATCCTTGACCTGGTCATTACTAACATGGGCGACCGTTGCTCAACATCAATAGTCAGCTCCTCCCTGGTTAGATCCAACCACAAACTAATCACCTTGGAAATCCCCCCCCCCCCCCCCCGCAAAGGTAACCACCATGAAAAACTTCTTCAAGGCTAACATTGGGCTGCTAAAAACAGAGGTGGCTAATTTCACAGCACCCATGCAAATGGAGAATAGTTGCATGACTGCAAAACCATACATCAATGCACTGTACAAACACGTACACAAAAGCATGGATCTCGCCATACCCAATAGAACCAAGATGCTCCCCTCCAAAAAAGGAAGCCAATCTGGTGGTCCCCTGCCATAAACAAACTCTACAACAGGAGGAGGAAACTGATGTGGAATAAGGTGAAGTCGAAAAACTCCCTTATCAGGCTCAACAAAAAGTTGAGATCCCTCATCAAATCCTCTAAAGCTAGCTATGAAAACAGAATTGCAGCAGATAGTAAAGACAACCACAAGGCCTTCTATAGTTATGTAAAGAATCTCCACAGCAATACTCAGATTTGCTCTGATCTACTGCACCATGTTAACTCCTATACCAAGCCAACATATATTGCCAGTATACAACACTGTTCAAAGCCAAGAATATAGCTTCTGTAAGACCTGACAATATCCCTGGTTGTGTTCATAGGTTCATAGGTAGGTACTTGGCTATCGGCCCAAGGGCCTAAGTAAGCCTAGCCAACGAGGTTCCCTGGCTTACGCCACCCAAGAAAGTTATTTTCCTGTGCCACTGTCGAGCAAAGCCACAGAAGTGATCCCCGGGATGTATTTCCTATTTTCCCATCCACTCATCAAAATTTTTCTTGAAGAGTGCTAATGAGGAACTTTGCTTGACATAGATGGGTAGCTTGTTCCAGAGTATGGGAAGTGTCTGGGACAGGAATCTGTTCCTCCAGCATGTCCTGTTTATTGTGGTGACAAGGTTTAGGTCCCTAGAGCATGTAGCTCGGAGGGATTGTGATTTCTTTAGGTGTAGCATGTCCAACAGCTCTGGATTTAACATAGCTTTATATGTTAGGCAGAGATCACTTCGGAGTAGGCGATATGCTATGGAGTAAATCTGGAGTTTTTTGAGATGGTTAGTGTAGGGCATCTGTCTGAGGCCAGTAATTCCCTTTGTGAGGTACTTCTGTGGCCTTTCCGGCTGCTGCAGATGTCTTGTGAGGTACATTCCAATAGTTTCTTTGTACTCTATAATGGGTCTGAGTGTCGAGTAGAGGGGAACAATGACCTCTTTTTTTCCTGGATGAGAACCCTTTTGTGATGAGGTGTGCCATGTAGAAGGACTTCCTAACTACTGTAGCGATGTGATTATCAAAGGAGAGACTACTGTCCACCTGGATCCCAAGGTCTCTTATCACACATTTGGTGTTAAGTAGACTGCTGCCTATACAGAGTTTTTATCAAATGGGATGACAATGCACTTTTTAGCATTGAGCTTGAGGTCATGACTCTGACACCAGGCATCTGTCTCAGTGAAGCTCTTCTGTAGGATGTCCACATCATTTGGGGACTTGACTATGGCTCCTAGTTTGCAGTCATCTGCGAACTTCGTTAGTCAGAGGCCTTCTTTGTTAGCCTGTACTCCAGAGAAGTAGATACCAAACAGGAGAGGTCCCAGGGCTGAACCCTGTGGTACTCCACTTGTCACTGGTTTGAAGTCCCATTTGGAGTCTGCAACTTTTACATTGTTACATTTTACGTTGTTCTACATGAAATACAGAGTGAACTGGCACCTCACCTGTATGCCCTGTTCAATCACAGCCTCACCTCAGGCTTTGTCTCTACCAAATGGCGCACTGCTACAGTCATCCCTCTCCACAAATGAGGAGCGCCCCATTAGCCTGAAGAGTCTGATATGCAAAGGTTTGGAATGCATCATCTTGGACCTAATAAACAAGGATATAAGGAATCTCCAAACTCTGGATCCCACACAGTTTGGTTTTGTGAATGGTAGATCATGCCTGCTCAGCTTGTTCAATTTCTTTGAGTCAGTCACCAGAGCTGTGGATGAAGGCAAGGTGGTTCATACAGCCTACCTTGATCTGGCCAAGGCTTTTGATACCATTCCCCACTCAGCAATCATAGAAAAACTCACTAAGCTTGGCATCAACCCGTATCTCACTAGGTGGGTTGCAAACTGGCTCACAGATAGACCTCACAGTGTGAAAGTAGCTGACTCCAAGTCAGACTGCCGACTAGTCATGAGTGGAGTCCCACAGGGTTCGGTCCTGGGTCCTCTCCTGTTTGGTATCTATTTCTCTGAAGTCCAGGCCAACACAAAGGGACTCTGGCTGACAAAGTTCGCAGACTATTGCAAGTTGGGAGCTGTTATTAACTCCCCAAGTGATATTGACATCCTACAGAATGGCCTCACTGAGACCAATGATTGGTATCAGAACCATGGCCTTAAGCTCAATGCCAAAATATGTGTCGTCATCCCCTTTGGGAAAAACCCGGTTCCCATGAATTTACCACATTGATGGTAGTCCACTGAACACAGAAGGTGTTATAAGAGATCTGGGAACACAGGTTGACAGCAACCTCTCTTTTTGATCACCACATTGCTACTGTGGTCAGAAAGTCCTTCTATCTGGCACAGCTCATTAGTAAGGGTTTTGCATCCAGGAAGAAAGAGGTCATTGTCTCCGTCTACTCTTCCCTCATTAGGCCAGTCATCAAGTACAATGCCTCATTTGGCATGTACCACACTAGACACTCGCAACAACTGGAGAGGCCGCAAAAGTATCTCACAACGAGGATCCTAGACCTTAAACACTTGTCCTATATGGACAGACTAAAAAAAACTACCAACTATTCTCTGTCTAATATCGCTTACTTAGAGGTGATCTCTGCTTGACTTACAAAGCCATGTCTGACCCAGCTCTATTAGAAATGCTACATCTAAAGAAATCCCAATTCCTCAGCACCACACGAGACCCTAATCTCATTACTACAATTAACAGAACATGCTGGAGGGGACAAGTTCATAACCCAGAGACTGCCCATGCTATGGAACAGACTTCCCATACATGTTAAGCAGAGCACCTCGCTGACCCTCTTCAAGAGAAATCTTGATGAGTGGATGGGAACCAGAAAATTCACCCCGGGGATAAATCCAGTGGCTCTACTCCGACAGAGGTACTGGGAACTAAGGTCGGGTGGCACTATGCCAGGGTAATCCTATGGCTAGGGTTGTAAAGGCCCCAGGGCTGTTAGCCTAGTACACACCTATGAACTCTCCTACTAAAATTATGTCCTACAGCAACAAAAGCAAGACTTTCATCTTCTAGCACAGAGGCCTTTTAAACTGCATTGTTCCTTCTAATTATCTGTCTTTCAGCAGATTTGTGGCTGTTTAAGTCAGCCACTGATTTTTTTTCTCTGTCTCTTTTTCAAGTTTTCAACCCGCTTTGTTTGCTGTTGCTACTACTCGGGCTCACTCTGCTCCTCTGCCCTACTCCCAGTTCCCAGCCCTTCTTACTCTACATTTATACTGTCATAATGCCACCTACGTATTCCTCAAACTGATACCATCACTGCCCTCCGAAAGAAAACCAATTGATAGACTTGCTCTCAGTAGTAATACCCACTTTTGTTTACCACTGAAGACTCTCAAACTTAATCCTTGCTTCCTTTAACTATCAGATTACATATCTACAACCAACCCAGTACCCTCCTAACATTTTCTAATCTGAATTTACAACAAAGATAAACCCAAGTTCAATAAGATGCCCCAAACTCAGATTATTTTATTTTTCATCCTCATTCTGCTAGCCTTAATCAGCAATTATCAAATCCACCTCCTTCAAATACTTAACAAGAACTCAGTAGATACTGCTGAAGCTAGCCAAAAACCAGACACCAAAATCAAGAAGTGCTAACAGCCATTACCATATTTTTGTAACGACAAAACTTATAGCGAGCCTTCTTAAATATGTATTTATATGAAACTATTGCTACTAAAATTTTGTTTTGAGAGATTTGAAAGTCATATAGGTGGTTGTTTGTTTAATTTGTTTGATTGGTTTAATATAGACCAGTTGTAACTGTCTTATACCCCAAGGGAGAGACCAATACTAAGCTCTTTTTATGTAATTCATTTCTTAAGACTTAATGATCAGCTGTATGGTTATGTAACTTTAGATTTATTTATTTTTAGTATGTTATACTATATATATATATATATATATATATATATATATATATATATACACATATATATATATATATATATACACATATATATATATATTTATATATATATATATATATATATATATATATATATTTATATATATATATATATATATATATATATATGTATATATTTATATGGGTCTACTTCTATTCACCAACTCCCATTTCGTCGAACTCCCATTTCACCGAAACTTCATTACATCGACATGCATTTGCCCCCTTCCCCAATGTTGTGCGACCCTGGAGTTGATATATATAGTAGGGGGGTGTGGGGGGCACAGCCCCCCACATTGGGGGGTGTGGGGGGCGAAGCCCCCTACCTAAAATGCTTGTCGATGTAATGAAATTTCGGTGAAATGGGAGTTCGACGAAATGGGAGTTGGTGAATAGAAGTAGACCCATTTATATATATATATATATATATATATATATATCTATATATATGTATATATTTATATTTTCTACATGGACATTTTCTGAAGATCATTTTTGTCTGAATTTGTTTTGGAGGCTGTGCCGTACTCTTAGATTAATTACTGGTTGTATGGGACTCATGTTTTATAGGATTGCATCACTGTTAGCTGCTACCTATATATAGTTTCAGATTAAAGAACCATATCCTTCTTGTTTTTAGTTAGCTTTTTTTTTAGAACTTTAGCTAATGCTTGGGGATAGGTATCGCTCAGTGTCTCTTGACTGTTTGTCTGTTCTAATATGATTAGCTAAATGCAGAACAGCAGCAATTGGCATATGCCTATAAGAGAGAGACCAATACTGTTTTTCTTTTATGTAATTAATTCCCTTAGGGTTTAATGATAATCCGAACAGCTAAGTGAATTTCTAGATGTGTATTTCAACATATTTTATATATTATTATATTTTTATGTTTTTTATGGACATCTACTGAAGGCGATTTGTATTTGGTTCTATGCTTATAAGCTGTGCCGTATTGGTTTTATGGGACTCATTTCTCTACTTGAAGGATCATACCACTGTTTGCTGCCAATCCATATAAGTTTGAATTAAGGAGCTGTAACTTTTTTATTTTTTATTTGCTATTTTTATTTGTCTGAGTTCCATCTTCAATAAGTTATTGTTTCAAATTGTACGTATGATGATACCGACAGGCTTGAAGATCTTGCTATTTGATATGCTAAAAATGTCTTTTGGATCCTTGTTCTGATGCGGAAATTGTCCTGATTTCCATTTCTATGTTATTGTCACTTAAGAAATGAAATGTTGTTTGTTCATGAATAATTGATGGAATTTAATGTTTTTCATTGATTTTTTTGTTGATTTTGCATATGTTGTTTGCATATAACTATAAATAATATATTTTGATTGCTTTGCATCTTTTTCCCTCCCCCTTTTTAGTGATTGGTTCTTTGTTTGTTTTATGAATGACCTGTAACAGTATGAGGCATAATTTAATGTTTTAGATAGTAACAATTGTTTTTCATTGGCCTATATGAATTTTAGAAGGATTGTGATTGGTTGTTGTATGTTTTTAAACTGTTTAGACGATTGCTTTGTTACGATCTGAAGAAGGCTATTTTAGCCGAAAGCGCTCATAGTTCCTTTCTATTCTTTGAATAAAGTGGCTGTTTTCATATCTACGTTTGTCAGGAAGAATTATATATCTTTTTTTTTCAGCAGAGAAGAAGCTGTGGTGGAGTGGTTCATGCTGCTTTCAATCTTCCGTTACCAGTTTTTGTGAAGGAACAGTTTCATTGGAACACGAGACCCCAAAGCCAAAAAAGGAAGCGCAAGAAGCTAATTTAGTATTTAATTTATCTCATGTGATTCTACCTCCTAAATTTATATCAGTTTTATCTAGGGGTTTGAGTTTCATTCCTGCTTTAAACTGTGACCTCAGTGAGTTTGTGACAGATTTTTGACTCTTCTACAAGAATGTGACCTTAAAGTCTATCTTCGGAAATAAAGTAGAACAGACAAGATTGAACTTTACGAAACTAAGTGAATTTACTCCTATCAACCATCCAGCAGTTGAGATATTTTCACATTTGTGTGAGTCAGAGATGGCCAAGATGAGAGAACATTACCTGAGCCGAGCATACTGCCCTAAATGACCTGAGAAAAAGAGAAGATCTACCTGTCAAATCAGCTGATAAAGGAGGAGGGATCGTAGTTTTGGACTCTGATTGATACATCAAGAAAATGAATCGGATGCTGGGTGATGAGACCACCTACAAGAAATTGAACACAAGGGATTTGGATTTGATGGTTAAGAACTTTAATAATGCTCTTTATGAATTGCTTATGGAAAGATGCATAAACAGTGAGTTATATGATTTTTTTATTGTTTCCAATCCCACTGTACCTACTATAAGTGGGCTTCTGAAAATCCACAAAGGCCCGTTTGATCCACCCCTACATCCCATTGTTGCTGGTAGGGGTTGGACCACTGAGCCTCTCTCTATCTTTATCAAAACTGAGCTCAAACAGATATTACCACAAGCTAGAATGGTATTGAAAGATACGGGCAGCTTCTTAACGGAGTTGAGACGAGCGGCAACAGACCTGAGAGATCTACATGATATATTACTAGCCACGATGGATATCAGTAGTCTGTTCACCCTTATACCCAATGAATTTGGTATCAATGCTGTCAACACGTTTCTACATTTTATAGATGTTTAGACAGACCCTGTCTGCTGTCTTTTAGAACTAGTATTGGAAAATAACATCTTTGTTTATGGACAAGATATTTTTCTTCAGACATGGAGGGTGGCCATGGGCACCTCATGTGCGAACAGTTACTCTAATTTAGTTCTAGCTCAATGGGAGAAAGATCAAGTCCTTTGTAGTTTGAATCCTTGGTATCAACATCTTTATTATTATGGTTGCTTTGTTGATGACATTTTTATTCTGTGGAGAGGTAACAGTGAACAACTGACAGAGTACATGAATAATACAACTGGTTTTCTTAAGTTTAAAGTCAACCATTCTGTTCAAGGGGTTGACTTTTTGGATGTTAAGATCTATATAGACCCAGTGAATGGAATCCAAAAGAAGTTGCATAGAAAAGAAACATGAAGAAATCATTACTTACATAGGCAGAGTATGCATCCCAAGCATATCTTCAATAACATCATGGAGAACCAAGTTACTAATGAATATGATTTCCAACAAGAGTATGTTCAATTGCAACACAATTTAAAATCTAGAGGATATAGGAATACAGATCTTGAATTGACCAATGATGTCAACACCATCTGAGGAAGTCAAGGACGGCCATATTTCTGACGTCCAATTGAACCACGACGACCAAAGGCTAGGAGAGTTGATCCATATATGAAATGCCTAATGACGTATAGTGATGATAACAAAAGGGTTTGTGAAACAATTAGGAGGTTCTGGCCAGCATTAATAGCAGATGACAAAATCAAAGATATTGTAGGGGTACACCCCAGATTTTCCTACAAAAACAGAAAGAATCTCAAAAGGCTTGTGTGTCAGAAAGATGGCTTTATGAAACCTTCTGTATCCAACAGGAGAGGCACTTTTAGATGTCATCGATGTAAAGCATGCACCTCTATTGACAGTAGAAATATGTTTTTTCATCCAGTGTCCAATCAGCAATACACCTTTGATGTATTTGCTAATTGTAATACACAGAACTTGATCTATCTAGCTACCTGTTCAATCTACAAGGCCCTTTATGTAGGCAAAAATCAATCATCACTTAAAAGATCGTGTTCTACGACATTTATGGGATATAAGGAATGGCGACCCCAATAATGTGTTATCGGTACATGTTGCCACCTTTCCCAACCATATGTTCAAGTTTCAAGTAATTGAATGTATTCATCAGACTTCAAGAAAAGGAGATGTGGTCAATCATACGGAGCTTAAGGAGATTGAATGGATTGTTAATTTGAGAGCTCATTGTCCTTATTGAACCTTACCACACTTGGCGTCATTAGGAGGTGACTGCACCAGCTTTGTTTGTTCTACAATACCTTTATTGAACTTTCTACCTTCGTTATCAGGTGAAAATTTGGAATACTGTACAATACTGTACATTTTTACTAAAAAAGTGAAAGAATGGTCTCTACTATCAAACGGATGCTAACTATATCTAGCAATCCGTTGTTGGAGCTTCATAAACAGTCAGTGAAGCCCGTTAGCTTATTAGCGTCCAATGAGCTTGATGAACTGCACAAATTGCTAAATGCGTTTGAGAAGAAAACTATTACTTACAAACAATTGCAATGGCAAAGGTTCAGTTTTATGGCTTATCTTGATATGGGTATAGCACCTAGAGGATTACGGGTGCTGAAAATGCCGTCGTATGGCAATACCTATGAAGAATTATTAACAAAATGGCAACAACTTAACCTGGAACTAAGCGCTAATTATATGCGCTTAATGAATGAATTCTTTGAAAATATTGAACAATCACTATTAGAAGAAATCATTGTACTAGAAACTAAAATTCTTGAAATTCTAAAGGGGGACAAGGAGAATGACAATTATCAGACACTTTTGGAGAAAATCCGCTCACTGGATGGTAGATTAGAAATACAAAAAAAACGCAAATTACTTAGAGATATTGACGATTACAAAAATGGCCATATTTTCTCCTGGCCGAAAGCTGAGCACAATCGACCCAATGTGTATAGTAATTCACTACGTGAAATTGAGGGTAATAACAACAACAATAAAAAAAGAAAAACTCAGCTGCTGGATAAACTTGATATGTTTGAAGTTCCCTCCACACCCACTGAGCAGCTGATGAATCAGCATAAAGAATTACAACAAGACGTGCAATCGACGTCTGAACGTCATGTAGAGCAGCGAGAAGCAGGGGAAACTTCTATGGCAACATTCAATACAAGTAATAAAGGCGCGACTGCTACTGACGCCGTATGTACGGCGTTACAACAAGTAGACTTACAAAAGAAGAAACAAACGGATATATCAGCTTTTTTACCATTTCGGTTGAAATGTCCGGAAAAAGTTCCGGTATACAAAATGAGAACAGAAAGAACTCCAATGCAGAAAACGACTCAGCAAACACTCCAGGGAGCAAAAAGAAAGAACGACAGCCCGAAGAAGATGAACAAAACACCACGCAGATGAATAATGCGGATCCGATTTTATTCAAAGGTACTGTGAATTTATCTAGAAGGAATCTCCCTGATGAATACTATGATTTATTAAATAATGGACTGAAATTCATTCCGTTTACTACAGACAGTCTAGTAAACATGATAATAGATTTGAAATTGTTTGCTAGAAGTTTGATGTTGAAACTTTTGTTCCCCAACACTATCAGTAATAATGGTTGTTATAAAAAACTAAGTGTATTTGTACCACAGTTATCACCAGTAATAACAGCATTTATGAATATTGTGGAGGTAGAACTAAGGGCAATGTGTTCTGATAAATGCGATAAGAAATATAATTTAACTTACAATGAATATAAGGCATTGAAATCTATAAAGAATGATAATCAGATTATTGTCAAGCAGGCCGATAAGGGAGGGGCAACTGTGATAATGGAACGAACATACTATATGAGTGTATTTAATGCATTTCTTTCAGATGAAACAACATTTCAAAAAATTTCTTTTGTAGAGGTGAAAAATCAGATAATGCAGGTGAATATGCTGATATATGAGATGCAGTTAAATGAGCAAATATCATTGGAATTATTTAATTATTTCTCGATCCCATGTCCCAGGATACCACAAATCTATGGCATACCCAAGATACACAAGTCGCTATCTAACCCTCCCCTTAGACCGATTGTGTCTGGAAAAGGATGGGTAACAGAATCTATTTCAAAGTATCTGCAAAAAGAGTTATCAAAATTGTTACCCTACTGTGTTACTGTTGTAAAGGACACTACACACTTTTTACATAAACTAAGTGAATGGTATACCAATGCTAAAGAAAATAGTATATTTGTAACACTAGATGTTGAATCTTTGTTTACAGTAATACCCATAGATTATGGAATAGAAGCTGTGAGGATGCTACTGTTGATGTATTCTGTGGTTCAACCTAGTGATATTGAAAATTTGTGTGCTTTGTTGGATTTGGTACTAACAAAAAATGTTTTCATATTTGATGGTACACCATACAAGCAACTTACGGGTGTAGCCATGGGGACATCTGTGGCTAATACATTTGCAAACATCGTCCTTTACTATTGGGAAAAGAATCATGTACTTAATGATTTGAATGATTTAAATAAGTATGTGAAATGTTATGCAAGATTTGTAGACGACTGTTTTTTTGTCTGGGAAGGGACAGAGTATGAATTAAATAGCTATTTGACTTATTTGAATAGCACTACGCCATTTTTCAAATTTAAAATGAGCTATTCAGGTCAGAGCATTACGTATTTAGACGTAAGGATTTACGTAAAAAATCAAAAACTAGAAACCATGATATATAAAAAAGATATACAGGTGATGAGATATTTAAAAAGAACAAGTATGCATCCGACACACATCTACAGGGGTGTAGTAAAGTCACAATTAATAAGGGTAAGTAGATTAACAACTGAGGATGAATTATATGAAAAAGAAATACAAGAAATGAAAGAGGAATTCAAGAATGGGGGATACTCAAATGCTATGATTGAGAAATGTATTGAGGAAATAAATAAAGGTAGAGGTCAAGAATACAAACCAATATTCAACTCTATGGTATGTGAGGAATCAAATTCATCTGTAGTACAAAAATTGACAAAAAATGACTATGTAAGGTATGTAACCACTTATAATGGATATAGCCAAATAATGTGTAAAATAATAGAGAAAAACTGGCCGATTCTAATGGCAATGCCTGAAATACAGAAAATAGCAGGGCTCAAACCCAGTTTTGCCTATAGAAATCAACAATCCTTGAAAAACATTCTATGTTACAAGGATTTTTATAGGCAAATGCATACAATACAAACTAAGCTGGGAACTTATAAATGCCACAGTTGCAGCTGTTGTATTGATATTGTAGAATCCAATGAACCCTTTAGACACCCAGTGAGCAATGTTAGCTATACATTTAAATGTAGGGCAACATGTAATACATCCCAATTAGTATATCTCGCTACCTGTACTAGCTGTGAAAAATTCTATGTGGGTAAAACAACAAGAAGGTTGAAAGACCGTATGGTCGAGCATAAGTCAGAGATTAATAGAAAAGTTCAAACTAATGCTCTATATAAGCACATTATGGATGAAACGACACATAGATTTAAATTTCGATGTATAGATACAGTTGACTTGGGTATAAGGGGTGGGGATTTAAATAATGCTTTGGAAATAAGGGAATTACAATGGATAATAAGACTGCAGGCTGACGTCAGCCCTGGTCTCAACAATGCCATTAGTGTGAAGCCGATATTAGTAAAACGACAGTATGATAATTTATAATGAATAACACCATATGGTTTTTATAAGTATATATGTGTATTTATATACACATGGTTAATATGTGTATATATGTTTATGTTTATGTTTATGTTTATGTTTATATTTGCATTATAATATTAGATCTATAATATATGTGAATATTGTTTTAATGGACAGATAATATAATGTATACTGTGGTTTTTAATATTAAGCAGCTTTATGCAAATTTTATCAGTGTTTTTAGTGGCTGGTGTAAGCATGTGATATTAATTAAGCCTCTATTTAAATGTGTTTTTAAAATATGGTTGTATATGCTGATGAAGGGTAGAGTACCCGAAAGCTTCGTTTATTAAAAGTTGGCGTTTGGTGAAAACTTTGTGTCCTGTGGATGATAACCTTTGATTCCTGCTAGTATATTGAGAAGATCTATATAGACCCAGTGAATGGAATCCAAAAGAAGTTGCATAGAAAAGAAACATGAAGAAATCATTACTTACATAGGCAGAGTATGCATCCCAAGCATATCTTCAATAACATCATGGAGAACCAAGTTACTAATGAATATGATTTCCAACAAGAGTATGTTCAATTGCAACACAATTTAAAATCTAGAGGATATAGGAATACAGATCTTGAATTGACCAATGATGTCAACACCATCTGAGGAAGTCAAGGACGGCCATATTTCTGACGTCCAATTGAACCACGACGACCAAAGGCTAGGAGAGTTGATCCATATATGAAATGCCTAATGACGTATAGTGATGATAACAAAAGGGTTTGTGAAACAATTAGGAGGTTCTGGCCAGCATTAATAGCAGATGACAAAATCAAAGATATTGTAGGGGTACACCCCAGATTTTCCTACAAAACAGAAAGAATCTCAAAAGGCTTGTGTGTCAGAAAGATGGCTTTATGAAACCTTCTGTATCCAACAGGAGAGGCACTTTTAGATGTCATCGATGTAAAGCATGCACCTCTATTGACAGTAGAAATATGTTTTTTCATCCAGTGTCCAATCAGCAATACACCTTTGATGTATTTGCTAATTGTAATACACAGAACTTGATCTATCTAGCTACCTGTTCAATCTACAAGGCCCTTTATGTAGGCAAAAATCAATCATCACTTAAAAGATCGTGTTCTACGACATTTATGGGATATAAGGAATGGCGACCCCAATAATGTGTTATCGGTACATGTTGCCACCTTTCCCAACCATATGTTCAAGTTTCAAGTAATTGAATGTATTCATCAGACTTCAAGAAAAGGAGATGTGGTCAATCATACGGAGCTTAAGGAGATTGAATGGATTGTTAATTTGAGAGCTCATTGTCCTCTGGAGCTTAACAGTGTGGTCCCACTTGACACATTCTGAAGGCGAGGAGACTAAGCATATGTTAATGGCGAGTTGTAAAGACATCTGTTACTTAACTATCAGCTTGATGTCTATACAGTAATTCCTTGGATGGCTAACCCTTAATTGGACCTGTATTACCTTTTTTGCAGGTGATCTCCCTTCTTTAGATAACAGATTACTATATATATTTTTTTTACCTTTATTTTTAATAGGATAAGTCAAACAGATCTGCTTATTTATTGCTTAGTCAGCTGAATCATGTTACATTTATATGTGCTGTTATATGGTAGTGGGATTAAGACACTTTATATATTCATTGTTTCTTCCTGATTTATATGAGGTTGTTATATTGACTAATATTGAGTGTGGTCAGAATACCTGAGGCATAATGATTAGAGACCTCCCTTAAAGTAACCAAGTGAATAGCTTATTTTTTGTGGTAATGTTTGTAGCTTTAGACAATGGTCTCTGTAAGCTTATTATATCCCTTCCTTTTATCATGTAATTGTAAAAATGCAGCATTTATTTGTTCTGCTTCATAGCCTTGTTTAATGATGTTGGGTAGTTGTATGGTGACTGGTTGACCTTCTTGGGGGGTTGATATGATAGACCGTTCTTCATCGGAAATGTCCACTTATAGTAGGAATTCCTACATTAGGTATAGATTTCATTGATCATTATTATTACTCTCTGTCTGTAGAAGTCAAGTGTTAGGACGATGTTATAACAATCTTAAGTTCCATATGATCGTTTAAATTTTGATGTTTGGAAATGTGCTTTATTGTGTTTGATCCTTTAGTCAACTGCATTGTTGAAGGCCAAGTTACAGCCTTTGGATTATAACTTTATTTTTTTATCTGTGAGTAAGTCTAATAATGTAGTAGTTGTTCACACTGTAGTATTTCACTATTTATGTGTTCAAGATGAAGATGATTGGTAGATTTCCCTTAAGGGAAGAAATGATAGGCCGCCCACAAGAAGTTTTCACACATAGTACAAGCGTTTATGTTTAGGTGTGATAGCCTTATGGCTGTGGTAATTTAATCATCACTAACAAGTAGACACTTGTATATGTGTGTTCTTACTGTTTATCTTAGAAGCTCTTACACTATGTAGTGAGACAGCACTGAACATTAGACGTGCTAATTTTGTGCCCTGATTTTACATCTGTTTGGCTCAGCCAGTTAGTGGTCTCCTTCTCTTGATATGTGATACCCAGCAAATTTACTGAGATCAGCTTTCTTGTAGATCATATATATTTTTTTGTAGATCACCTAAGGGTTTTGTTCCTTGTTACAGTCTCGATATTAGCTGACCGTATAGAAGCACTGTGTTGTAATGATGACTCTTTGCTATAGATTGATCTAGCACTGAGTCATATGACCAGATGTGTTTTATCAGATATTATTGATATTTTCATTATCAAGAAATCCTGGTATTAGTTTTTAAGTTAAGTCTAGTGCCATATTGGAAGTAATAATATTGTTCATAGGATCGTTGTAGCTCTTTTATTGCGAGAGTTTATTATTTCCTAGGCAATTGTATATCTGGCTTATGAAGTGCTAATGGCCATTACCATATGTGTTTAATGACAAAACTTATAGCGAGCCTTCTTGAATATTTATTTATATGAAACTATTGCTACTAAAATGTTGTTTTGAGAGATCTGAAAGTCATATAGGTGGTTGTTTGCGATTGTATTTTTACGGCCACTTCAAGTTATTAACATTGTCTTTACAAGTGATTTATGACTGGCTATTTGTTCCAAGCTTATAGTTTGATTGGTTTAATATAGACCGGTTATAATTGGCTTATACCCCAAGGGAGAGACCAATACTAAGCTCTTTTTATGTAATTCATTTCTTAAGACTTAATGATCAGCTGTATGGTTATGTAACTTTAGATTTATGTATTTTTGAATATGTTATACTGTATATATTTATGTATATATTTATATTTTCTACATGGACATTTTCTGAAGGTCATTTGTGTCTGAATTTGTTTCAGAGGCTGTGCCGTAGTCAAAGATTAATTACTGGTTGTATGGAACGCAGGTTTTATAGGATTGCATCACTGTTAGCTGCTACCTATATATAGGTTCAGATTAAGGAACTGTATCCTTCTTGTTTTCAGTTAGCATTTTACAAGCTTTAGAACTTTTGCTAATGCTTGAGGATTGGTATCGCTCAATGTCTCTTGATTGGTTGTCAGTTCTAATTTAACAATATGATTGGCTAAATGCAGAACAGCAGCAATAGGCTAAGAGAGAAACCAGTGCTGTTCTTCTTTTATGTAATTAATTCCCTTGGGGTTTAATGATAATCCGAACAGCTGAGTGAATTTCTAGATATGTATTTCAACATATTTTATAGATTATTATATTTTTATATTTTTTATGGACATCTACTGAAGGTGATTTGTGTTTGGTTCTATGCTTATAAGCTGTGCCGTATTGGTTTTATGGGACTCATGTCTCTACTTGAAAGATTGTACCACTGTTAACTCCCAATCCGTATAAGTTTGGATTAAGGAGCTGTAACTTTTTAAATTTTTATTTGCTATTTTTATTTGTCTGAGTTCCATCTTCAGTAAGTTATTGTTTCAAATTTTACGTATGATGATACCGACAGACTTGAAGATCTTGCTATTTGATACATTGAAAATGTCTTTTGGATCCTTGTTCTGATGTAGAAATCGTCCTGATTTCCATTTCTATGTTATCGTCACTTAAGAAACAAAATGATGTTTGATCATGAATAATTGATAGAATTTAATGTTTTTTATTGATTTTTGTTGATTTTGCATGTGTTGTTTACATATAACCATAAACAACATATTTTGATTGCTTTGCATCTTTTTCCTTCCCCCTTTTTAGTGATTGGTCCTTTGTTTTGTGAATGACCTATAACAGTATGAGGCATAGATGAATGTTTTAGATAGTAGCAGTTGTTTTTCATTGGCCTATAAGAATTTTAGAAGGCTTGTGATTGGCCTATAAGAATTTTAGAAGGCTTGTGATTGGTTGTTGTATGTTTTTAAACTGTTTAGATGATTGCTTTTTTACAATTTGAAGAAGGCTATTTTAGCCGAAAGCGCTCATCGTTCCTGTCTGTTCTTTGAATAAAGTGGCTGTTTTCATCTCTACATTTGTCAGGAAGAATTGTATATATTTTTTTCAGCAGAGAAGAAGCCGTGGTATCTAGCTGAAGATTTCTTTTCGTCCTTCAGATATTTAGGACTTAAACCAGTTCTCACAAAGAATATCAACATCTGCCCAGCCTGTCTTTCTCCATAGCACCCTATGTCTACAAACAAACCATATCTGATTTATTTATCTAGAAATATTGTAAAACTAAGTATCCAAATTTATGATCAAATACCAAACACAGACCAAAATTTAACTGGCCCTACTCAACCCTCTGTAAAATATCAATTCAAAACAATTAGCGGAGATAAATCACCCCAACCCAGATCCCACTGTTCATAAAACCATCATTTCTATCCCCAATATAAACCAGTCACCTAATACAGCTCAAAAAAAAAAACACAGCCCAAGCAAACCGTACTAAATATGAACCTAAGAAGTATGCGCAGTAAATCCATTACATACATGTCTACCTTGCCACATATACTCCTGATGTAGTCAAAGCTACTGAAACCTGGTTATAAAAAGAAATAAAGGATAATGAGAACCCCCCCCCCCCAGAATGCAATATACTCATTCATGACAGACAAAACAAGCATGCAGGTGGTGTAGCAACCATCAGTAATAACCATCACCTTACTTTCACAAGAAATACTCAATTTAACAATGCTGAACTTCTAATAACACTCCTAAAAATCAGCAATAGGAAAACTATATGTTTAATAGCAATTTATATACCACCAGGGAATAAAATTGATACTGCTGAAAGCATCCCTGTATTTGAATATCCCAACAAATTAAACATGAAACTCTACTACTTGGAGACTTAAATATAGACTGGCAACTCGTAAATTCCTCTACCTCCAATGAATCCATAAATTTGTACAACTTCAGACAGTTAATAACCACATCTACTAGAATCAACAAAACTTCAGGGAGGCAGTCAATATTAAACTGGATTCTTGTAAATAAACCAGACAAACTGACAAAAATAGACCTCTCAGCATATGTGATCACATAGCAACATATGCCATTAGAACTCACCATAACCTAGATAAGCATATCTATAATCAAATACTAAATACAACCAATTTCAGCAAAGATATTTTTAATGAAACACTAAAACTATATAACAGGAATGTACTTGGAACAAAACCACTAAAATACTACTGTTGAACACTTTAATAGCATTCTTACTGACCTTAAATGGTTTAGCAGCAATATGTAATAAAAGAGTAAAGTCCAACCCAAAACCATGGCTGACAAAAGAAAAAAAATCATGATAAAAAGAAATAAAGCCAGCAAAAAGTGCTATAAAAATAGAACTCAAAATGCCTTCCAGTAATTTAGACATCTTAGAAACCTTGCAAAACTGTGTGCCAAGCAGGATATGCAAACATATACTATACCAGCCTACAAGAGAAACATAAAATCAATCCAAAACTTTTTTGGTCATTACTAAATAAACTACTCCACCTAGCAAGATCACCACTTCCTGTCCAAAAACAGACAATATGGCAAACTCTATCCCCACCCAGTTTAATTTCCACTTTATACAATCAATTTTATCTTTCTTAGACGCTAATACATATGCCCCCCCTCTCTATCCCTGCTCTTCAGTTTTAGTTCAGTACTTACCTCACGCATAATGAAGTTTCTCCTTAAACTAAAACTACTTCCATAGCTGTAGACCAGCTACCATCAGACTACCTAAAAATAGCCATGGAAGTCAGCTATACTAATTAATAGGTCCATACTGAAAAGATATTTACCATCACTGTGGAAAAATCCTACATCATACCACTTCACAAAGGTGGCATATCTACAGAGATTAATAACTACAGACAAATAGCAATTCTCTCCCCTCTTTCTCTAAAATATTACAGAAATGCATCCATATGCAGCTGATGCAGTACCTAACCTCAAATAACCTGCACTCAGAAACGCAACATGGCTTTAGGCTTCAGCACAGCTACACTACTACATTTTTCCATTATAATAAACCAACATAGAAACAAGGGTCTGTTTGTGTCTACCATGTTTATAGTTAGACTTGTCAAAGTGATTTGATACTGTTTTGCACCAGTAACTGTTCATTCGACTCTCCTTAATAGGACTTTCACAATACCCCTTGTTGTGGTTTCTTAGTTACCTATCCAGAAAGCAACAAGCTGTTAAATGGCAACAAACCTACACATCTTTTTAACCGGTTACTGCAGGTGTCCCTCAGGGCTCTATCCTGTGTCTGCTCCTATTTAAAATATTTACTAATGACCTCTGCACCTCCACTCACCATGCTAATTTAGTTCAGTATGCAGACAACTCAACATTAGTATGTGTGGCCTCAATAATAAATAAGCTCCAAGACACTACCCAAAAATATTTCTTCTCTGTAAAAACCTGCCTGAAAAAAATCAAACCTCCTACTCAACTCCAAGGAAATTTAAGTTAATGCTTTTTACCTCAAAAGCAACCTTTTACCATAAAGTCAGCAAATAATACTGTCATTGAAATTGTAATTCACAGTAAACGTCTAGGAGTTCTAATAGATTACAGTCTCAAATATGACTAGCATGTACTGCATGCCATTAAATCTACTCACCAGATCAATGGATTCCTTGCAGATACTGCAAAATAAACTCTAGCCACCACCTTGTTATTGCTAACTCTCTCATATGCTACTCCTATCCTATCAAATTTAAACTACTTCAAAGAAAGAAGCTTTCCTCCTGCTGCAGTAAAATAGCTGAATTTGCCTCCTGCTGCAGTAAAATAGCTGAATTTGCCGCCAATCTCTCTCATAGGCCCCACCATTGTCATAGCTTAAAGCAATTAAACTAGCGGCTAGTCTGAATTACACAACTACCTAACATATTCACAACTTACTACAGCACACAAACTTGTTCTTCATCCAGAAAAATGCCCTGCACTACAAAACTTATTACTGCCCTATTGTCCAGCAAGGGACCTCCTCTCTATTAACAAATAAAACTCTATGACATAATAGTTTTAAACCACTGCTTAAAAAGCATCTTAACCAATCCTGGCCCTGCGCACGCTCATTACAAGGTTCAGACTCTGTGTTTACCGTACGATACTCTCCAAATACTGTTGTTAAACAGAATACTTTCAACCACTCACTGAAATGACAAAGCAATTTTTTTACATAACTGCTGCCTGTAGAATCCATTAAGTTGCACGTGGGCTTTCTGTGTAGTAACTTTCGCCTGTGTAAAATCTTTGTGTAAATGTGACTACTGTTTGTGTATACATATAGATAGAAATGTAACTCATGTTTAACTGTAACCTAATGTAAGCAAATGGAGCTTTTCTCCCCAGGCCTCCTCTGAAATGGGTAATACCCAGTTGGACTTCCCGGTAAACAAAGACAAATAAATAAATAACTTTCTGATGAGAAAAAGCAGAATTTAATTGGAAAGACACCTGTTTTCTTATATAAAAACAAGAAAAGCCTGAAAAGACAATTATGTTACACCAGAACAAAGCATAAAATATAATTCAGGAAAAGTAGGCACTTTCATGTGTAGATGTTGGAAGTATCTGTAAATATATACATGGCATGCAATTTTTTGTACATCCTGCATACAACTAGAAAATATTTTTTGATTGTTATGGTGATTGTAAGATGAAAAATGTATATATTGCAATTTGTAATGCTTTTTTTTTGTTTATATGTTGGAAAGATTAATCACCAGTTAAGAAAATGTCTTCTTGAATGTGTAAATTACATTGTAAAAAAAATAGTACTAATCCATTAGCTAGGCATGTTGCATCTACATGTTCCACCCATTTCTTCAAATTTTCTGTTTTACAGGTTATAGAGCCGAGTATAAAAGGTAGTGATATTATTAATTGTACTGAGTTCTTGGAATCTAAATGAATAACAAAATTAGATGCTGTACATGCTCTAGGATTAAATGATAAAGTATCGTTAAAACTAATCTTGAAAGGTATACAGTTAAGTCATTAAATATATATGTATGTATATAATATATATATATATATGTATATAATATATATATATATATATATATATATATATATTATATATATATATATATATATATATATATATAAATACGTGTGTGTGTGTGTGTGTGTATATATATGTATGTATGTGTGTAGGCCATGGTAGTGCAGCAGTTAGCATTGTCGCCTCACAGCAAGAGGTTCTCCCATTCGATTCTCGGCTGGATCGCCTTCTCTGTGGAGTCTGCATGTCCTACCCGTGGTCGAGTGATGTATAAAGACATGCAGGTAGGTGCGTGCGTGAATGGGTGTGCCTTATTTGAAGGCTGGGCATTGGACCGGCAACTCGGCACCATAAAAATCCACTGCCAATCATTAGCGGACCGGAGTTCAGCTGTGGCGACCCCTAACCGGGAAAAGCCGAAAGGCATATATATAAATACATGTGTGTGTGTGTGTGTGTGTGTGTGTGTGTCTCTCTCTCTCTATATATATATATATATATATATATATATATATATATATATATATATATGTGTGTGTGTGTGTATATATAAAATATTGTTTACAAATAATTTTAAAAATGATTATTAAATGGTTTTAACTTTAAGGAAATGTGAAACATCGTAGGTCACTTGACCTGTAGAAATGTTTTAAATACTGGTGTCTTTAGTGTGTTTTTGTTAAACCTGATGAAGCATTTGTAAAAAATGCATTTACTGATGTTTATAAAATCGTAAATGAGCTTATACATGGTGTTCGATTTGATTCTTTTTTGGAAGTGTTATATTTGCTTTGTTGAGAAAACGGAAGAAGCAATTGATGCTGTATGCTGTTGTTGAGTTATGTTTATTGGCTTTGTATGTTTGTAGAAAAACAGTGACTGTATGTTGTACAGATAAGGGGATATAAGGTGGAATGAGCTAGTATTAAGTGAGAAGGTAAGATGGAGAGTAGTGAATATGGTGTGATTGCTTAACTGTTAGGCAGTAACAGGAGTGATGAATGGTGCTAGTGATGAGTTAACATAAATAAGGTTAATTTTATTGGGATTAAATGCCAGGGTTGTTAATGTGAGTTGGGTGGAAGTATGCTTGATTGAGTGTCATGCAAGTTGTTTGGAGTTTTGACTAGGGCTAGAAAGGGATTGACTGGTTATGAGTATGGGGTTTGTAAATTGAAAGTGGTGCGATGGAATTGTGAGAGAGGAATGGGAGAGTGACAGTGGTATAAGAAGGGATTTTAAGTGTCCAGAGTGTATGCAAGGGTAGAGAGGGGAGTAACAGTGGAATAAGACTGTTAGATTGGCTTGCAGGGAGAGTATAGTGGTAGTAATGTGGTTGGTTAGTGAGACATGTTGGTGAGTGCTTTTTTCTAGTGGAAGAGAGATTGCTATTGATTATGTGAGAAGATGGGTGTGGATAGTGGGGTAAAAGTTTTTACATATGGAGGGAGTAGGTGGGAATTGAGGGTAGGTTAAAGGAGCGGAGTGAGTCTGAGCATAGTAGGGCTGCCCAGTGAGATCAACAGGGCCAGGTATGAAGAAAAACAATTAAAGCAGTACCCTAAAGAAGGGGAGAGAGTGGGAGGTGGTTTGTCCTTATTTATTGTTAATTGAAAAATGCGAGGGGAAGTACAGCAATAGTGAATGTGAAATAATGAGGCAGGAAGGTGAATTAGTACATAGGAAGCCTGAAAAGGTAGATGGAAGTAGGAGGTGTAGACTAAGAAAATGGATAGTTAATTAAGGGAAAATGGCAGAGTGAGGGGTTTAAATCTTGGAGGCTAGCAGTATGGTTAGAGGCAACAGGGGTACTGGGTATACTTACAAGAGTGCTGTCTCCTAGAAGCAACCTGATATATTGCCTACAGTTGCTTCCTTAGGTTGCTTAAGATTAGAGTCCATCTATAAAAATTATTCAAGATGTTATCCAGCAAACATTGTATTACTGTTTCTAGTATTCTTTCTTTTCTGGGAGGGACTTCAGTCTCAAAAGGAGAGAGTAGAGGGCTACATGCAGTTTGGAGGATGTGCTCAGAGGTTGTTCAGAGATTGGGGAAGTCTGTCATAGGGCTGGATCGATGATATGACTTTTCAGTATGTTGGAGGATGGACATTCGGGGGAAGGGATGTGATATGCAGTAGTGTATGCCTTTTAAGGAAGGGAGCTGCGATAAGAGGAGATCTGTTGACTCTAACAACAGGAGTAAGACCATAGGTGTTAGGACCACTTGACAGGTAAAACTTAGTCTTCTTCCCCTTTTCCCATCATGCACTTTCAGTGCCCTGTCTATCCAGATCTTCTTTGCCATGTTTTGTCTTAGACAAAAAAAGTGGCCCAGAGCCGCAGCTTGTTGCATTTCTGAGGACTTTTGCTTTGTTTGTGAATAAAAACATTTGTTTCCACTTTTTACTTTCCTTACCTTCTATTTAAAAGATTCTCCATGTTTAACCATGTTTTCAAACACCCTTTTGTTGGTTTTCTGTCTGTCTGGGGCTCAGGCCCATTTCTTCCAACAAATGTGTCAAAAGATCATTCTACAAGTGTGTCTTTACTGTTTGGGGATATCTCAGCAATCCCAAAGTGTCCTGTTTGTGGGGTATAATAGGGCTGCTGTTTAGGTCTCTTGACCTTTTGTGTATACATCATCTTGAAAACGTGTTTCTGCTCAAACTGAGTCTGATGAGCCCTTGAGCTCCTCATCCCCTTATTCCCTTTCAAGAATTAGGAACTTTAAAGTCTTCCAAACGGGTAGCTTCCTCTTCTTCCCTCCCTTTCCTGTATGAAAGATTTATTGCCTAAGTGAGAGGCAAGATGGGTGGTAATTGTCTGCTGACTAGCTGTGTCTCATCTTGCTGATATGTAGGAATGTTTTATATGTATTCTGTTGATTTTGGTTAACAGCTATATTTCTTCAGGAACATAGCTGGTTGTACTTCAGCATTTTTTATCGTTTATCATACTACACCATTATTAAACTTTAGATATGCATTTTTGGACTGATTGCATACTTTCTGGCTTCTCATTTTTATTATTCCAGCATTCAGTAGCTTGTTGATAGTCTGTCCATCTCAACTGATCGCTCAACTGTTAGTGTTGTTTTCTTTTTTTTTTTTTTAAAACAAGTTTATTGTTTTTAACATACAAGAAAATATCATAACAATTTTATACAAGTGATTAAAATAGATATGATTATAACATTCAACAAAACAACCAAAGTATTTACAAAGATATCCACTACAATCAGATCAATTGATTTAAACTAAAATACCATGTTATTGAAGTTAAGATTTGTTTAACAAATTTTGTAAATTATCCCATACAATATAATAAAGACGTTTTTCTAGTAGTTCTTAACTTCACTGTATTCAATTCCATATGGCACACTATATTCATAACATTTTTAAATTCATTAAACGAAGGAGGTGTATCTGAAATCCAATTTCTAGTTATTATTTTTCTAGCCACTGCTAGGATAGACCATAACAAGGGAAGCTTAACCTTTTTAACACTTTGAGGTACTGATGTGTTAAATAATATAAGAGATTTAGAAATAATAAAATTGTCTGTAAAAAGAGCCTGCAAACATTCATTAATTGACTTCCAATATTCTTTCAATTTTATACAGTCATAAAACATATGAGCCCAGTCTGCATTAATTTCTACATTACATCTTTTACATAGATTATCTTTATTATTTATTTTATTCATCATCAAAGGTGTATAAAAGGATCTATGTAAAAATTTCCATGTAAAAAGTCTCCAGATAATGGAAGATGTAGTTTTATAGGCAGATTCCAATATATATTGTTTATCTTGTTGATTTGGTGGATCACCATTAATGGAAATGAAATAATTCCAGTAGGTATCTACACTGTAAAAAGTTTGTCTGATAATTTTATGTATGTATGAAAGCTTACCTTTATCAGAAACTTTATGTTGTAAATTTAATATCAAGTAATCAATCAATGTTGGGACAAATTCTTTAACTGTTATAGACATTAGATCTATTTTATCAATGAGATGTTGTCTAAAGGTCTGAACCTCTAACCAGCAAGTTTCTCTTAGATCAAATTCTTGTTTTAAGAACTCTAGATTTTTAACTTTATTATTAGATATCAACTGATACCAGTACTTTAGATCATTATCTGTAGTTAAATGAGTTTCTTCAGAAGTGGATGACAAAAACATACCCCGAGTATGCATTATAGGGAATATAATAAAATTCCATTCTTTATATTTAGGATGCATGAATATAAAGTTACGATAGCTAACAATAATATTTAATGGGTAACTAACTATATGTTTAGGTGTAATAGGTGAAGTGCAAAATTCTTTTAGTAACCATAACATGGAATTATTTACAATCATATTTTTATGTGTTAAGGAAATTTTCTTGAAGTGAAGACTAATTATCTCCCAGTAATCTTTCCATTTTGCAACATATGACTGATCGATTAATAAAGTAATAACTTTTATAATAGAAGAGATAGTATATAAATTGAAGTCTGGAAAAGAAATACCTCCTTGAGACCAACTATTAGTATGTTTCTTTTAAAGCAATCCTAAGTCTATTAGGTGCCCATAGGAAATTTAACATTAGTGTATTCAATTTTTTGATAATTATTTTTGTAGGTGGAAGTATTATTGATTGTATTAAGTATAATATCTTGGGGAATATTATCATTTTAATAATTGTGAGTCTCTCTTCCATAGTAAAAAACATATTATTCCAGGTATTAAAGAGATTTTGTATATTAAGAAGACAGGTATTATAATTATTATGTATAATAGATTTAATATCCTTAGATAATATTATACCTAAATAAGTTATCTGACCTGAATTAGGTACATATTTAGTAAAATCATTAATGAGAAATTTTTTTCGTGTATATATAGGTAATATTTTAGTTTTTTCTTCATTGAATATTAAACCAGAAATACTTTTAAAATTTATCATTTTATCAAACAGAGACTTCATAGAAGAATTAGATCCTGCTGATGTAATTAGAACATCATCTGCAAAGAGTTGAATTTTAGATGTTGTTTTTCATCTATTTCAAATCCCTCTATGTCAGTACTGTTTCTGATCAAATTAGCCCAAGGCTGCATTATTAAAGTGAATAATAGTGGAGAGAGTGGACACCCTTGTTTTGTACCTTTAAAAATTGGTATTTTTTGTGAGACATATGTTCCTATCTTAATATAAACCAATGTTCCTTTGTATAAATGCTCAATTAGATTTACAAATGCTTCTGAGAAGTTTATGCATTTCAGTAAGGTAAACAAGTAGTCCCAACTTACTGAATCAAATGCTGAGCTTATATCAAGACTAATAAGAGTTAAATCTTTCTTTTCCTATTTGCAAAATCAATTAATGTTAGAGTTCTCCTTATATTATCAAAAGTATTTCTATTTACAATGAAGCCTGTCTGATCTACATCTATAATGCCAGGGATAATTGTTTTCAATCTATCAGCAAAAATACTCATAAACATTTTATAATCAACATTAAATAGTGAGATGGGCCGATATGAAGTACATCTAGTTGGTTCTTTATTAGGTTTTAAGATTGGCGAAATAAATGTATATTGCCAAGATGGGGGGGGTTATTAGCTCATTTTGGGCCAAAATAAAAACCTTATGTATTAATGAGTATGTACTTTTAGGAAGGATTTTATATATCTCTGGTATAATACCATCATTACCTGGTGCTTTGTTTGATTTAAGCTTGTTTATTTGTGTAACAACCTCTGTATATGAAATATTTTTATCCAATAGTTTAATCTGTTGTTTATTAAGTTTTTTATTCATGTTTGTGGTTATAAATTCCCTTATTTTATCTTTAGGTTCCATGTTAACGTTATTATGATTAATTTTGTGAAAGTGATTTCTAAATTCATCTAGTATTTCTGGTAGACTAGAAACATTCTTCTTTTTCCTTAGAGAAATGATTTCTTTGATATGATTTTGCTTATTCAACCTTTTTGTTTTGTTTTTAAGTCTATGTAAGTATTTGGGGCTTATTGAGTAAGACAAAAACTTGTATTTCTCTAAAGTTATTTTAACTTTATGAGTTAAAATTTCTTTGTATTTCTCATTTAGTTTGTTTATTTCTGCAATGACTTTCTTATCCATAATATTTTCTTTATTATTATGTTTATAAGAATCTAGTTTACTTTGAATATCTAACAATTCCTTATCCCAAGATTTCCTTTTATTATTATACCATCTGATACTTTGTCCATACAGATATGATTTTAAAGCATCCCAAACATAAACAATGGAGACTTCAGGAGTATTATTTATATCTAGAAAATGTTGTACTTCTGAAAGTATATATTCTTTATAGTCTTTTAATTGAGTTAAGTATGCTGGTATCCTTTTGATCTGAACATTGTAAGTATTTTTTATCATAAACTCAAAAACAATTGAATTATGATCAGATATAGGACATGAAATGATTTTAGAGTTAATTCTGTTACCATCTGGTTAGAAATAAAGACTCTATCTATTTTTGAATAAGTTTTGTATCTGTTAGAAAAAATGTATATGGTAATGATTTTGAATCTATCTGATTATTAATATCATTTAAACGATAAGAATTAGCAAAATCCTTTAAATGTTTTGCATTAGATGTAATTTTCCTTTTTCCTATAGTGGTAGTGTCATTTTCATGTAGTATACAATTAAAGTCACCAGCTAAAATAATATCACCTATAGAGAATGATATGATCTTATCAAAATGGTATTTCACTGTATTAATACCAATTCCAGGTATCCAGTATATATTGATTAATGTATAAGTCTTCCCATTAATTTGTATTGTAACCATACAAAACATTCCTTTATCATCTTGATAAGACTTAATAGTTTTAGGAATGGGCATACTTTTATTCCATATAATAGCCACTCCTCTTTTTTTCTGAGTGTGCTCCGAACTAACCAATACAGTATATTTGTTTGTGGCTAGTTTATCAATATCTTTTTTCAAGAGATGTGTTTCTTGTAGAAAGACTAAGTTGGCCTTATGTAAATTAATGTATCTTATTAGGCTTGCCCTTTTACACGGATTATTCAATCCATTAATGTTTAAAGAAATTCCTTTTAGAGAAGTCATTTGGCAATTTTAAAACATAGAAAACTTATGATTAAAATAACAATTAACAAAATAAGTAATGTTATATCTCCTCCTTTAGGTGTACCTTTAGATATAGCTGTATTTATTGAGTTTCTTATGGGATTTTGTATAAGATTTAATTTTTGTTTGTAGTGACAATGAGCTTACAAAGTGTATTGTGGATGTCAAAACTATATACATACAACAGTAAACAAGAGAAAATAATGTAAGGATTAAACCTTGCACCCAGCCTGGAGTTAAAAACTCCAACTTAGAGTAGTACATACTACTCAAGTTAACCCCCTACCCTAAGCAGCAGTACCTCAGCTGCCACCTTATCAATTTAATACTTATTATATTTAACTTAAATTAACAACTTTCAATTAGATTATCTGGTAAGACAAAACTACACATTTGATAAGACAGCATCATATATACTAAGAGAAACTCTTTTTTTTTTTAAAAAAAAACTATTCACACTACTATATACATCTATTTAATATAATACATTAATATTCAAATAGCATTCAAATAAACTTGATATTAGGAACCAAGAAGAGAGAAAGAAACAAAAGACTTGAGAGAGGAAGAGAAAGAGAGAAAAAAAAAAAAAAAAAAAAAGGAAGGGCATATCTACACATTAATTTATTCAAAGTTTGTAAAAATAAGTTCTAATGTTCAATTAGATCAATAACTTTGGCTAATATGGTTCATACATTACATATATAAAGATGTATTTATACTCTGTCATGTAAATGCAGTTAACAGCTTCCAAAATACTTTAAATTACTTGTATCAGAGCTTTTTTCTCATACATATTATTGTCAGTATAATAAAATATTATATTTATAGGTATTGCTATAAATCATACTGCATAGTTAAGCAAGTTCTCAAAAACACTTGCTTTATTGTGAAGAAAGCCATCTGTGTTTTGTATATCTAAACTGCTGCTTTAAAATATGGCAGATGACAGCTTCTTCCAGAATAGAGTCATAAAGTTATTTATGCTTATCAATCATTTAAATCAAATGAAACATAGCAGTGTATATATTTAAATCATAAGTTTTTTACATACATTAATATGCTGCAGTCAAGTAAACTTTCAAAAAACACTTGTATAAATGTTTCACTTTCTATGCCTTCTAAAAAATCACATTTGCTTACTATGAGAAACTGCATCATTTAAAATCATTATAACTTACGTATTTTATAAATTATAACATAAATAACTAAGTAATTATATGAAATAACTCACATTTAAATGATAAAGAGTTAATTTTCCATCGCAGAGTCGCATATGCAGCAGTTCTACTTCCTGGTTGAGTGTTCTTCATGAATCTGCGATGTGTCAGTGTGAATTCTGGGGTCAAAGTTCAAATTGACTGCTTTCAGCTTCTCTGCGTGAGTTCTGAGTCTTGAAGCTTTTAAAACAACTCGAGGACATTGTTCACGAGGTAACCCACATCCCAAATTGTCTCCCTTCAGATTTTGGCTGGAATTTTGTTAAAAACAAGTGACTGACATTCATTTAACAGTATAAGTGAAGCTAAACATAGCAAAACCTTTGCGAAGCATTTTACAAGTTATTACAGCCTCTATGAAAGTGAAACTAAGACCAAAGTTATTAATATGTGATAGAACAGATTATTTTTGCCCCAATTCAATTTTTATATAAATATTATTATTTACTATACCTGCATGATCAAAAACAATGTCAATATATTAATATGAAAGAGAATAAAGAGAAAGAACAAAGAAAAGAAAAAGAGAAAGTAGGAAATAAGAGAGAGCAAAGCAAAGATAAAAAAATGTAAAAGGAAGCTATAAAAAGTATTTACATTGGAATATTATTTGCTGTTTATATTAATAAAGATGGAAATAAGACATACTATTTACTATTATTTAGTTCTAATTATTATTAATTAAAGCATGACATATTATTTGTGAATAAGCATAAGCAATATAATCAAGAAAGTATAATTAGCAATAGCATTTAAACAGCATATAAACTTTTTACAAGGAATAAATAAATTATCATTCCATTTATCATATTGTCATCACATTTCTCTCCCTGCCCTCCCCCACCACTTACCTACTGCATAATCTAAGTAGAATGTTATTGTTTAAAAAAAAAATAAAAAAAGAAGAGAAGAGAGAGAAAGAAAAAAAAAGAAAGTATCAAATTACTGACCTTAATTCTCTTTGTCAGAAAGAGAAACATATTGAATGATAGCTTGTTATTAGTTCCTCAGATATCTTGACTGAATATGAGACAAAACAGCTCTTTGTACACAGAAAATAACTTTGATTAAATCTTTTTCAGAATATTTGTGGCTTTCTGAAAATGCAGAAACTATATTTAAAAAGATTAATAATGAAGAAAATTAAAGTGAGAGAGAGAGAAAAAAAAAAGAGAACATGTCATTTGTTTTTTAGTCTCTTCTTCTCTGAAGTCTTCCACGAAGTTTCAGTTGCCAACCTCTTTAATGAAGGACTAGCCCATTCCATTTCCTCTATTTTATCCAGAATCTTATTTTTTTTGATAAACAGCAATGCAGAGTCTAAGTCATCAAAAATTTTAGGACCATCAGGAAGGAAGATTTTTAGCTTGGCAGGAAACAGAAGGTAGGTTTTAAACCGTGCTTTTTTTAGCTCCTTTATTAATGGCAGAAAAACTTTTCTTTTAGTTATTACCAAGGAAGAATAGTCATTATCAAAACGCACAGTTGTCTCATTAACTTTAACAGGAGCTTTAGCCCAAGCAGATTTAAGAACCATCTCTTTATCAGAAGATGATAGAAATCTAACTATAACTGATCTAGGATACTTTTTGTTAGAGTTAGTATTAGCTATAGATCTATGGGCTCTTCGATACCAAAGGAGAATGCTTCTGGTAAGTCTAAAGTTTTAGGAGCCATGCTGTTAAAAAAGAAGTAATATTGTTACCTTCAATATTTTCTGGCAGTCCAAAAATCCTAATGTTATTGCGCCTAGATCTATTTTCCAGGTCATCAAGCTTTGTTTGTAGATGTGTATTTTGTTTCAGCAAAAACTCAGTGTTGATTTCCTCTTCTTGGATTCTATTTTCCATGTCATTTACAGCCTCTTCTATGCCTGTAATCTGGATATTCTGTTGTTGCAAGTCTATATGTAACAAGTCTATTTGTTTTGTAGTTTTTTCTATGAAGGTATCAGTTTTAGTATCCAGTTTATCCATCTTGGCAGTAAGTTGCTGGATTGTAGTTATCAGAGACTGAAGTTCTTTCTTGATGCTGGAGTCTTGAGAAATTGTCTTACTGGAACTCATTTCACACAGAGAAACTGACAGGAAAATTTCCAAAGTGATTTCTGACAGGAATATTGTTAAAATTTCCTTTCTTTTTTTAGATATAGTTCAAGAAATATATAAAACAAACATATTTAGAAAGAAAATTACTTCATAAATTAATTTTTTAAGTAATTAATTCCTGTCAGTGTAATGAAATTGGTGGAGCTGAAGAAATCTGCTGCTATCCTGTGTTCATCCTTGGCCACGCCCCCCCGTTAGTGTTGTTTTCTGATAGTGTATTGGCTTGGTGTTTCCAGCATTATTCCAGCATTTTTCAGCATGCAGAAAGCCAGTCCAGTACGTGGCAGTCTACTGATACTTTGTTTCCATCTAGGGTTGAATGACTGCAGCATTCCAATTTCTGACAGCAATGTCCAGTGTTACTTCAGCATTTGCTAACCTTCCAACTATTGCTGCTTCTGACCTTTGCCTGTTTCCCTGAGTATAGATATACCTGACAGTGATTCATAGACTACATTTCTGCTTGTATTAGTTGGATAACTTGGATCCTCGGTTTGCCTTTGACAGTTACCTTTATGTTATTTGTTTTCTAATTTTTTTCTGGACTTCATCTGTGCTGTTTTTGTTTCTCATAATTAGGGATGTTAAGTTGTCTATCTCGCTTTCATTCCTGCTGGTTGGGTTCAGAGCCGATCCTCGGCTCCGACTCGGCCATCTTCAAAAGCTCGAGAGCTGCTTACTGGCTCGAGGCCCCCCCATGTCCCATGATGCCTGGCACTAGATACCCAGATCTCATTTGCCGCTTCTGCTACGATGTTGCGTTTACTGGCTCAGGTCGTATATTTTCTCTTTATTCACTATATTTAGGATTTTTTGTATTTTATTGAATATAAACTTATTGTCATAGCTTAGCTGTAGGTTCTATGGTAGTTTGTTAGTGTCCCCCCCCCTTAAAAACTTGTTTTCTCCTTAGAGAGTTTTCCTCTCCCTCCCCCACTCCCGTTTACCTTTTCAAAGTAAGCTGTTTTAGTTAGAGGCTTAACATTGTTTTATTTTTTAAGGTAGACAAATTTCATAGAAATTGTGGTAGTTGTAGGTCTTATATTATATAGTGTGTGTGTGTGTGTGTGTGTGTGTGTGTGTGCTGTTAGGGTGTGGTAACTTTTGTGGTTTGTGTATATTTTTTTCCAGTTACCTACTCTCCTTTATACTTATTCTTTGTAATTGATTTTTCTTCACAGGAATGTCTAAAGACACAAAAGTGTCTGGATTCAAGAAGTGTGAAATGTCTCTGACAGATGGTCACACTTCTTGTGTTTATTGCCTGGGCTCCCTACACCTGCAGGACTCTTGTTCGGTGTGTCACGCCTTTAGTCCAGGAGTCCTGCAGGAGCGTAGGAATAAGCTTATCCTTAGGGGTTTGCTTAAACCTGAAGGATCACCGGCCAAGACCCAGTCAGTGAAACCTTTTAGGCCATCGAAGCCATCGGCTCCCAGCTTGGAGCCGTCGCAGAGTATGGCTTCTGCTTCAACTTCGGTTCTGGCTGGAATCGAAGCACCTATCTCTATGTCAACTTCGGCTCCGACCGGAGCTGAAGTACCTATCTCCCAGTCGGCCCCGACTCTACCGTCGGAACCGTCAGGGAGTCAAAAACACTCCAGGTCACCATCCTTGGAGTCGATACACTCGGCTCCAGGGTCACCCTTACTGCAATCTGAGCATAGTCATCGGTCCCACTCTTCTTGGTCATCTAGGTTATCTGACCATGATTTGGAGAGAGTGGTGAGCAGGACTTTAAAGTCACAGGCCCTGACAAAAATGCTATCCAGCCCCCCTCATCAGGCCTTGGCTAAACCTGTTTCTCCGATAGTTTCTCCTTTGACTCATCCCTTGTGTTCGGAGCCGGAGCATGCTGTGGCTGGAACCGTGGGTCCATCGGCGCCGATACCTCCCCTTTCGGTTCTGTCGTCGGCTCCGATCTCTTCCATGGTGCCGTCCCTGGAGGGATCTGGGTGCCAGGATTCCCTCGTTGGCTCCAAGGGGGTGAGTGGCATTGGACCCTTGTCCGACCCCATTCTCCCTCTCTGAGCTTCGGCGCAGGTGAGTTCGGCTCCTACATCGGCTTCAGAGCTGTCTCTCTTGGTGCCGGGAAAGATTCCGATCTCTTCAGAGCCGGAGCCTTCTCTGGTATCGGGAAGGGGCACCTTCGAGGTCATGAGGAGTGTGCTGGCATCTGAGTCAGCCTCATGGTCAGCCTCATCAGCTCCTCCCCCCATGGTGCCTGCTCCTGCCTCTGCTCCTCCTCCAGACCCCAAGCGTGGGGAACAAGCGCTCCAGGGCACCCCATTGGGTGTATCTTCCTCTTCCAAGGCCTTCCCCATTCATTCAGAGGAGCCCCCTCGAAAGAGGAAATGCAAGAGGAAGCATGTTGACTCCCCTGAGTCTGTCACTTCAGATACTGACTTGGAGGAGTCAGAAGGGTCCCCGAGATCCCCCTCTGAGGACATCTCCTTCTCAGACATCCTTGAAATCCTTAGGCAGAGGGGGAACTGGACTAGCCTTAACCCTTCCGAGGATGAGTCAGTATTCCTGGACGCATTTGGTTCCCGACCCACCACCTCCTGGGTGTCTCTGCCTTTCGATCCACTGATGTCGGTGGTGGCTCAAAAGGCGTGGTCAGCTCCAGACTCAATGGAACCAACTCCCCGTAGGCCCACAAAATTCATCACTGCCCCTCAAGACAAGCAATTTCTGACCAAGGGTGTTCCAGTGGATGCCATAGTGGTAGCAGCAACCACTAAAAAGGAGTTGGCTGAAACTTCTTCATCTGTCCATCCCCCTAATAAGGAATCTAGGATGATGGACAGATATGGGAAGTGGATGTTTTCCTCAGCGACCTTTTCCATGAAGTCTCTGAACTATTTGTGCCATTTTACCCGCCCTCAAAGGGATCTCCTTAAAGAGCTAGGAGATACTCTTCAAGATCCATCAGCTGTGGGGGCTCAGGCTAAGATTGCCTCCCAGCTGGTGACTCTAAATTCTGTAGTAAACTCCTCCATGCGGCTCATCTCTTATGCAGCCGATGGAGCGAGTAGGGCTGCAGGCACAGGTGTGGCTTTGAGGAGACACGCTTGGATGCGGTTATGCAACTTTGCGGAACCCTTCAAGACGTCTTTCAACAACACCCCCTTTGATGGCTCTGCTCTGTTTGGACCACAGGTGAAGGATACCCTTACCAGGTGTGAGCAGGAAAGCAAGACTCTCTCTGCCGTTGGAGTCCATTTTTCCACTTCTTCAAGGCCATATCCCAAGGATCAGAAGAGTGGGAAGATGTGGTTCCGGAAATCCCAGGGAGCTGTGCCTGACACAAGTGGAGAGTTCCCCTCCAGGGGCAGAGGAGGGAACAACAATAGACACCGCACTAGGGGCAGGGGGGGGTCTGCAGAATCAGGGCCAAAGAGAATCCTTCTCTGACGAGCCCTTCCAACATCCCTGAAGTGCTGCCCAACTGTCCACCTTCGGAGGCAGTCGGGGGAAGATTATTGCTGTTCCCAAAAGCCTGGCAAAGTATAACTCAAGGCAAATGGGTACTTTCTATCATATCCGAAGGCTACAAAATTCCCTTCTTTCACATTCCACTCTTTTCCAACAAATCCCTTCCAGATGTTCCACCCAATCTAAGGGATCAAACAGTTCAAGAAATTTCAAAACTGCTAAGAAAAAGAGCCATCCAGTCAGTCCCAGCAGATCAACAAGGATCTGGAACTTACTCAAGGTTCTTTTTGGTACCAAAAAAGACAGGGAACTGGAGACCCATTCTGGATCTCAGCAGACTAAACAAGTTTGTTCAAAGAACGAAGTTCTGGATGGTCACGCTACAGTCCATTTTACCCTTTCTGGGTCAGGACAATTGGATGTGCTCCATAGATCTTCAGGACACGTACTACCATATCAAAATGCACAGATGCTCCAGAAGATTCCTCCGCTTCTGGCTGGGAGCCAGTCATTATCAGTTCAGAGTGCTGCCCGTTGGTCTCATCACAGCCCCCAGGGTGTTCACCAAATGTTTGGCAGTAGTCACTGCTCACTTGAGACGGTAAGGATTCCAGGTATTTCCATATTTAGACGACTGGCTCCATACTGCAACCACCAGGCATCACCTGCTGCTAGCCAGAGACTACACCATCCAAACGTGCTCTACTCTAGGCATCACAATAAATTTCGAAAAGTCTGCATTGTCGCCTTGTCAATCTATCAACTTTACAGGCACAAATTTAAACACAAAGGACATGTCAGCGACTCTCCCAGCAGAGAGAGTGTTAGCCATTCGACGACATGTGCAGGTCTTATTAGGTTGCAAAAAGATTCAGGCCATATTTGTCCTAAAAACATTGGGTCTCAGGGCAGCGGCTATAATACTAGTTCCCCTTGCACGTTTTCACATGAGGATTCTTCAGTGGATGTTGTTCACACAATGGTCCTTCCAGCAACTCCCAATGTCTCACATGATAATGATCACACAGTCATGCAAAAACCAACTTGTTTGGTGGATGGTTTCCCCATCATTACACCAGGGCAGACCATTCGTTCTTCCTCCTCCAGTAGCCACGGTGACCACGGATGCCTCCCTGATTGGGGGGGGGGGCATTTTCAGGGCAGAACAGTCCAAGGCACCTGGCAGCCTCACGAGTACCATCTGCATATCAATGTCTTGGAGATGAGAGTCGTGCTATTAGCGCTGAAAGCTCTTCAGAACTCCCTTCCCACCGGGACCATTGTAATTCAAACAGACAATATGTCAGTGGTATGGTACATCAACAAGCAGGGCGGAACCAAGTCGTACCCCTTATGTCGAGAAGCACTCAGACTTTGGCAGTGGGCGATCTATTCCCAATGGTTTCTGATAGCAGCGCACATCCCTGGGAAGTCCAGCGTTATAGCAGACAGGCTGAGCAGAGCAATTCTTATGCCTCACGAGTGGTCTCTCAATCAGACTGTGGTGGACAAAATCTTCCGCAAATGGGGTCAGCCTTGCTGCGACCTTTTTGCCACCCCCTTCAACAGCAAGTGCGACAATTTCTTCTCTCTCCTTCCTCTCCCCAGAGACCTCCCCAGAGACGCTCTAGTTCACGATTGGCCCCAGGGACTTTTTTATGCATTCTCTCTATTTCCCCTGATTCCCAAACTAATTCAGATAGCTACCACATTGAGATGCAAGATGATCCTCATTGCCCCTTACTGGCCTCGACAAATTTGGTTCCCCTTCCTGCATCATCACCTTCTGGAGCAGCCCTGGACCCAATTCCAGAACTCCTGATCCATCAGTCAGGCAGGCTGCACCAATCTCTTCAATCTCACCAGCTCACTGCTTGGTTTCTCCACTTCCGACCTTAGCCAGGCTTTCCAACATCTCTCATTCGGTGCGTGAAATCATCTTATCATCGCATAAGTCGACCACTAGGAAAACTTATGCTAGCAAGTGCAAACGTTTTTCCTTATGGGCAGAGAACAGGAAGATAGATCCCTTTTCAGCCCCTGTGCACCATATTTTAGAATTTCTAGCAGAACTTTTTCGAACAGGATCCTCTTCTGCCATGATTAGACTTCAGCTAGCTGCAATTTCAAACTTTCATACGGGCCTATCTGATTCCAGCATCATGTCCCATAAGCTTTGTAAAGCCTTTCTTAAAGGGACCACTCTACTCAGGCCCCCAGTAAGAGATCCCCCGCCTCTGTGGGATCTGAATTTGATTCTAGCTTCCCTGATACTGCCCCCCTTTGAACCGGCAGCTTCCTGTTCCTTGAAGTTTCTTTCTTGGAAAACCCTTCTTCTGGTCGCAGTTACGTCAGCCAGAAGAGATTCTGAACTTCAGGCTCTTTGTGTTCGTCCTCCTTACCTAGTTTTTCACAATGATAGAGTTTCTCTTCAGACTAACCCTTCCTTTCTTCCAAAGGTTACTTCTGATTATAATTTGAATTGGTCCATTGAACTACCTGTATTCTTTCCAAATTATTCCAACAAGGCAGAATACAAGTTACATCAGCTGGAAGTCCATAGACAATTACGCTTTTGCTTGCATAGAACCAAGCAAATCAGAAAATCAGACCAGTTGTTCCTATCTTACGCTGAGGGAAAACAAGGCATACCGGTGTCAAAAGTCACCTTATCTAGGTGGTTGACTTCTACTATTACCTTTATATATCAGTTAAGAAATAAAGAGCTTCCTGCTAAACCCAAGGGTCACTCCACGAGAGCTCTAGCTACTTCTGTGGCTTTTCAGGCCAGATTGCCAATGGAAACTATTTGTGCGGCAGCTACATGGGCTAATCCACATACCTTCATTTCACATTATAAACTGAATGTGGCTTCCAGAAGCAGAGCTGATTTTGGTTCCACTGTTCTGAAGAGCCACCCAGGATTGAGGTGCTAGGGATGCTGTCCCAACCAGCAAGAATGAAGGCGAGATAGACAACTTAACATTAAGAAGTTAGGTACCTACCATAACATTCCATGTTAGTTGTCTTCTTATCGCCTTCTTTCTTGCGTCCCACCCTCCATCCCCCTATCCTAGTAGACTGAAAAGAGTTCCTTAGGTTTGTTGATCACTGGCTGAGTCTTCTCTGGCTATTACTTCTGTCAGTCTCTCCAGTAGGTTCCTGTATCCTGCTAAATTTACTGTATTATTAGAATTGTTATTATTATGTCTGTAGTTAGGTTACCAAACGAGATCTGGGTATCTAGCGCCAGGCATCATGGGATATAGGGGGGGGCCTTGAGCCAGTAAGCAGCTCTCGAGCTTTTGAAGATGGCCGAGTCGGAGCCAAGGATTGTCTCCGAACCCAACCAGCAAGAAAGAAGGCGAGAAGAAGACAAATAACATGGAACGTTATGGTAGGTACATAACTTCTTATTACCACCTGTCCCACTTTGCGGGGGACAGTCCCTCTTTGGGCAGTTGTGTCCTGACCAAAAATATTAAAAATAGCAAATGTTCTGAGATTGTAGGACATAATTATATCCCATATTTTATGTAATATTTGCATAAAATAGTTATTTCTGTATCTAAAATACCAAAATTTTACAAGAAACAGAATAAGCAACTAAACTGCTACAAGAATAAGCTTTTATTTAGGCAAATAAGTAAAGTTCTATCCTTTGTGCTGACCGTGGGTATAAGTCGGCCTGTAAAATCTGATGTGTGTCCCAAAAATGTCCCACTTTGGCCATTTGAAAAGGTGGCAACCCTACTCATAATCTAAAGAATTTGCTTGCTTGGCTGTGAACATTCCTTTTAGGCATTTATTGTTTTACCTTCAGAAGTGTTTCACACCTCTTTCTTCTTAGAGGTTCATAGGTAAGTACTAGGGGAGAAATGGCTCCTGAGGTTACTTGTAGCAGTCTGGAGAGAAAGGTGTATCCCAGATGACTGGAGAATAATCATACTCATGCTAATGTTCAAGAACAAAGGGGACATCCACAACTGTGGGCAGTATAGAGGCATTATACTCCTGTCTTATTGCATGAAAGTTCTGGAGAGAGTGATTGATAAGAGATGAGCAGTTCGGATTCAGGTCAGGATGCAGCACAACTGGCCAGATATTTGCAGTGAGACAGACACTTGGAGGCTAGAGATGAGGAAAGAGTCCAAAGTGGGCATTCCTAGACTTGGAGAAAGAGTATGACAAGGTCCCGAGAAAGTTGACTTGTGCAATGCTACAGTGGTTCAAAGTCCCAGAAACATTGGTAGAATTAGTGTAGGTTATGTACAACGACCCAATGACTCGAGTACGAACAGTATTCGGTCTCACAGATGAGTTCCCAGTGGGAGTGGGTGTACACCAGGGTTCAGCTCTAAGCCCGCTTCTGTTCATACTGGTGATGGACTACATTAGCAAACAGATCAGAAGGGATAAATCAACAAAGTTGCTGTATGCAGACAATGTGGCATTACAGGCACACTCTAAGCAAGAACTTTATATCTATATATATATATATAATGTGTATATATATAATGTGTATATATAAAAACGGGTTCGTATCACTTCACCTAAAGACCATTTCACTGAAACTCATTTCACTGAGACCAAATCACCTAAAGTTCATTTCACCTGAGACTCATTTCACTGACAAGTAGTACTCTAAGGCAAGTCAAAGGTATGTGTCCTTTTCCCCACTGTAGTGCGAACAAATGTTAATAAATAATATACTGTGCACTGAGTTCAACCTATTTTACTATTTATTAGCGAGATCAGTTGTATTATGAAAATATTTTGGTTTCTCATATGCATACATAAATACCAGTTGTCATAATGGTTAAGTTCTTTGCCTCCTTGTACAAAGTTCAATCCTGACCTCCAGCCAATGCCTTTTTGCAGTTTACATGTTCTTCCTGTGTCTTTGTGGGGTTCCTCCCACCTCCGAAGAACATGCTGAGCATTTCCATCTCAAACTCACCAATGAATGGAACTGTGGACAGTAACACAGACTCTATATGGTGCCCTACAGGGGGGAAGACTTGTACAGACCAGCCACTTTGGGCATCTACAGACTGTGTGCTGTGGCAGGGGTAGCCACTCGATGGTGTAAAATATGGCTGTAGATGATTCGGTCATGTTGACTAATGTCGCCAAAATGGGCATGGATAGTTACTGATGATAAGTGGGTTGAAGACCCAGCCTACTCCGACCTATGCCAGGAACTCATGCTAATGGTGGTAGTGGTGTATGTGCCTCAGTTGGCCATTGTGTGCCCGCCATAAAGCCCATCAGCTGAACAAGCTACTGGCTGGCCAGTGTCTAGTTGCCCAGCCTGGGTGACCTGGGATAGCTCTGTTGAGTGAAAGCCAGAAGTAAAACTAATCAACCTGCCAAACATGAACTGAGAATTGCTACGCTAAAGGTGGGTTTGCTGACAGGACACAACTTTGAGTGGATGACATGATGATACAGAGGAGGCTGGACATCCTGTTTATCCAAGAGACAAGATGGAAGGGCAGTGCAGTGAAGCGACTTGGGTTGGGATCCAGAGTCTACTACTCAGAAGGTGGACAGGATAAAATGATGTGGGAATTGTGTTTTGAGACAGGCTTCAGAAGACATCATCAGAATTAGTGACAGACTCAGAGCGGTCAGACTTCAGTGTAATGCTAGGGCAGTATTCATAATCTCAGCTTACGTCGCACAGCAGGGTTCTGATAGTGAGGAAGAGAGCGTATTCAGACAGCACTTGCAGGACCTACAGGTAAAGCAGGACAATGTGAATTGATACTGGGTGACTTGAATGCACATATGGGTACAGACAGAACAGGATACGAGGACTGTCTGGGTCCACATGGGTGGGACAACAGAAATAAAGGAGAGACCATTATAGACTGTTGTCTGGCAAATGATTTGACAGTAGCCAACACATGGTTCAGAAAGAGAGACAGTCACAAGATCACATACAAGAGTGGCCAACATGAAACTCGGGTAGACTTCCTCCTAGTAAGGAAAGGGCTCTGGTGTAGAATCAGTGATTGCAAAGTCATCCTCATTGTAACAGTTGGTCCACAGCATAAACCACTGGTTGCCACAATAATCTACAAACAGTGGTCAGAGAAGGCTCTAAGGTCAGCAGAGACCAGGCTGTAGACCTGGAAGTTGACTGGAGAGAAAGTACAACAGTTCAAAGAATTACTCAGGATTGTAGCACCCCAAGAAGAGGAGAAAATAGGTGGAGTTGAAGAAGAATGGCAGCGCCTTAAAACAGCATGTGTGAGGAATACAGAACAGATATGTGGCCAAGCCAGGTATGGAAATAAGGTACATAAGGAAAGCTGGTGGTGGAATGCAAGTCCAGAAAGTGATCAAAAGAAAGGATTGCAAGAAAAAGTGGCAGATAGAAAAGACTGATCACGCTATTAAGGAATACTGGCAGCAAACGAAGTTAAGAAAGGAATTGCAATAGTAAAGAACAGGACATTGGAGGCAGTCTACCAACTTCTGGAAAGTAACTTAGTAGGTGGCACTAAGAAACTATATCTAGTTGCAAGGCAGAGACAGAAAGATAAAGAAGATAGATACCCTTCAGAAGGGATGCCAGCAACACGTTGCTCACCAGTCCACAGGACATCAAAGGCAGATGGAAGCAGCTTCTGAATGAAGAAAACCCCACAGAAAGCAGTACTGCCTCAGACACAGTCTACAATGAGAGAAGAAGAGGAGCTCACTCTAGAGGTAAGAATAGCATTGAGGAAAATTAAGTCAGGGAAAGCAGCAGGCTCAGATGAGGTCACAGCAGATATGATAAAGATGCTGGGTGAGAGAGGGGAGAAATAGCTCCTGAGGGTACTCATAACAGTCTGGAGAGAAAGGTGTATCCCAGATGACTGGAGAATAATCATACTAATGCCATGTACAAGAACAAAGGGGACATCCACAATTGTGGGCAGTATAGAGGCATCAAACTCCTGTCTTATTGCATGAACGTTCTGGAGAGAGTGATTGATGAGAGATGAGCAGTTCGGATTCAGGTCAGGATGCAGCACAGCTAACAAGATATTTGCAATGAGACAGACACTTGAGAAGAGGCTAGAGATGAGGAAAGAGTCCAAAGTGGGCATTCCTAGACTTGGAGAAAGAATGACAAGGTCCCAAGAAAGTTGACTTGTGCAATACTGCAGTAGTTCAAAGTCCCAGAAACATTGGTAGAATTAGTGTAGGTTATGTACAAGGACCCAATGACTCAAGTACGAACAGTATTCGGTCTCACAGAGGAGTTCCCAGTGGGAGTGGTTCATACTGGTGATGGACTACATTAGCAAACAGAACAGAGGGGATAAATCAACAAAGTTGCTGTATGCAGACAATGTGGCATTACAGGCACAATCAAAACAAGAACTTCAGCAAAGGTTTGGGGAATGGAATGCAGAACTATAGGTACATGGGATGAAACTAAGCACAGATAACACGGTGGTAATGGCAGCCAATTGGGAAAATAAGAAGAAGCTGAGAATTGAGATGGAAGGGAGGGTAGCTTCATGTATCTGGGAGGGGTGGTTGAGGAGAAGGGGGGTCTGAATGAAGAGGTCAAAGCTAGAATCAGAGGGGCTGCAGCCAACTGGAATAGACTCTCAGGTATAGTGAATGACAAGACGAATGCCTAAGAAGCTGAATAGTAAGGTGTACAAGAAAGTGGTGCGACCAGTACTACTATATGGTACAGAACCTGGGCAGTAATGGCAGCGCAGAAGAGGAAGCTTGAGGTGATGGAAATTAAGTGCCTGAGAAGGGTGGTAGGATGCAGACTGTGGATGAAAAAATGATTACACAAGAGTAGAAGCTAAAGTTTCTCCAGTTACAGAAAAGATCAAAGAGAACAGATTATGGTGGTTTGGACATGTGCAGAAAAGCAAAAGACAATCTGGTGAAGAAGATTTGGGTCAAACAGGAAGAATCTAAAAGGAAACAAGGGCATTCATCAAAGAGGGGGATGGTTTGTGTGAGAGAAGATCTGTGGGAATCAGGTATGAGGGTCGAAGGAAGGAGCTTGGCATTGAAGTTAACATGATAACCCTGACCCCATGTAGAAAATGGGAAAAAGGGGGCTGATGATGATATTCTTACATCTTCTACCTATAAAATAAACATTGTAAAATTGCCTGTTTTGTTCCTAGATCTTTTCTCCTTGGTCCACCACTGAAAAGGAGCTAACACAACCCATTCTGACTATCGCAGTCAATAAAAGTAATAAATAAATATAAATCTATAATCTTCTTAATGGATATGAAAACCTATTTTTTTTTTGGTCCGCTCAGACCTTGTTTATACTCACCTTGCTCCCAAAGCCCACATCCATGCCAGGTCTATATCCTTCTACCCCACACTAACTTGCTCTGGTGTTGCAGGGGTCCATTCGTGGATCTTAAGGGCATCCTGGGGGCTCAGCAAATCTGCCTTCCGTCTGATGTTTCTTTTTATTTTATATACCCTACCTGTTTTTCCCTTTCCCATTGGTCACTGGTTTCCTCCACTCCACTTTACCTCAGATCTTTTTTGCTACCTGAAGCAAACTTATATATATCCAAGGGCTCTCAAACTGATAGGCATTTTTTTTCTTTTCACAGTTATTTTTTCCTGTTATTCCTCTCCTATCCAATTTATCATATTGCTGACTATGTCTTACCAATTACATTTAAAATAGCCATTTTTTCTTATCTTATCTTGCAGTTGATAGCTAGGTTATTGTTTAAACATAAAAATAGTAATTTTTGGCTTTTCTGAGTTTCCTCAGGTGTGCTACTGTAGTAACTGTTGGTTATAAAAATAAAGTTTAATTTTCCCTTTAGTTAGGTGTTCATTTTCTGTAGTATGTTTGATGGTGACAGGTTTTTCCTTTTTTTTTTGTAATGGCTGATGAGATGCAAGAGTTTAAAAAGTGCATGACCTGTGGGCACAAAATTCCTCTACAGGCCCAAACTCTATGTGTGTATACTGCTTGGGCATTGACCACTTGGACATTGAATGCAAGCCCGATGCCTCTTGTGGCTACAGAGCCTTCCAAATTAGGAAGGAAAAGTATATCTTGAAAGGGCTGCTACCCCCTCAAACAGGGTCTGCCCCAGACTTCTTCATCTATTGCTTCTTCTTCCGCAAGCAAAAATAAAACAAGTCTAAACTGAAAGAAAAACAGAGAAAATGAAAAGTCAAAAGAGAGAGTTGAAGAAAAGAAAAGTGAAAAATTAAGAAAAAGATCCCTGGATCCAGGTGATTCTCTAGGTCCAGATCACAAGATTTTTCAGAAGGTGGACCAGAATGTTTCTCTGGCCTGAGCTTCCTCTCCATTGCTCCATTTTCCCTCCTGAAGCCAGAAAGTCCAAGGCTGCCCTCTCCAATTTTTCAAGAGAAGACTTTTAGGCCACATTCTGTGGCATCATCAAGGTCTGCTAAGTCATCTAGGAGCCTTGCAGAGATGGACTTTGATAAACTGATGAAGATTTTGAGAATGTCGATTCAGCTTGGAGTTCTTTGAGAACCGTCTACCTTGAACTCACTGGGAACAGGTCCAACAACCCCCCCCTTTTTATCCCTGCTACCAGTTTGCCTTCTGGGTCTAGATTCTATGGATCCAAGCTCCTCCATTGCACTTTGATGGAGCATACACTGCAAGCAGTTTTGACACTACCAGAATCCTTGACTATCTTGACTCAGATGCATTCAGATTGGGATGAGTCTTGTAGTTGGAGTGTTGAAACTGTGGCTCGGGGAGGTGAGTTTATTCCAAAGTTTTTGGAACCTTCTCTTCCTTTCAGGGCCTTGGCTCTTGATGGCTTGGATACGAGGTTGGTCTCTGAGCAGAAGCCCATCGGGGCAAGAAAGTCCACTCCATTCTCTGATGGTGGGGTGGTTCCTTTGGCATCTATAGTGGCTTTGGCCTACAAAAGAGTTTTGGCTAGCCCAAAAGAAAAAGCCGTATTTTCCTGTTTGGATCCATCCCAACCTCAGGTGAATACTGCTTCTTTTTCATGTCATTCTTATTGACAGGGATAGTCAGTACCAAAAGGTCCAGAGGTCACTCATTATGCGAGTTCCTAGTTTGATTCCAACCCTTCTAATGTTTCCCCAAGACAGGGCCAAAGGAAACAGATGCCCAAAGAGAAACACTTAGGCTCGTCTCCAGAGCTGATCACAGAAGATACAGGCTTGGAGGAAGGTGAAAGTCCCCCTAAATACCCTTTAGAAGATGCCACTTTTGGCAGTATCCTTGAATTGAAACAATGAGGGGGTTGGACCATTGATGATCCTTCATCTGACAAATCTTTATCTCAAAGCCTTTGGTGCTGCTTCACCTTCATCATGGGTGGTACTTCCCATCTAATAGATCTAGTGGCACTGCAGGCTTTGACCCTGACATGGTGGAACCTATTTCAAAGAAGCCAGATAGAATTTTGGCCTCCAAGGACAGGAAACATTTGAGCAGAGGTCCCCCAGTGGATGCCATGCTCATAGCAGTGGCCACAGAAAAGGAACCATCTGAAGAAAGTTCTTCTGTTCATCCCAGTAATAGGTAATTAAGGGCATTGGATAAGTTAGGGAAAAGAACATACACTTCAGCGACATTTGCTGTCAGAGCACTGAACTGTTTACCACATATGACATGTTTCCAGTGGAACTTGACTAAAGAACTTGCCAACTCTCTTGGATAGTTTACCAGCAGTCATTCAAAAAACTGACTCCCACCTGTATACCCTTCAATCTATGTGGAACATGACCATGTGTCTACTCTGTAATGCAGCTGATGGTGCAGGCAGGCATTGGCATCAGAACACACCAGCATGCTTGGATGTGTCTTTGCAACTTCACAGAAAGCTTCAAGACATCCTTTGTTAATTTCCTTTTTAATGGCCCTGCATTCTTTAGACCTAAAGTAAGATACGCTGACCAGCAGAGAACAGGATAGTAAAACCATTCCTGCAGTGGGAATCCATTTCTCTACTACCCAGAGAACCTTTTTTAGGAATCAGAGAGGTACCAAGAAGGTGTGGTTCATGAAGTGACAGGGTTATCACCATGAAACTCCTGTAGACAGACCTCCCTGAGGCATAGGATGAGGTAAACCCAATGGATGTTGCCCCAGAGGCACAGGCAGACTGTATAATCAGGGTTTTCACATTCACTTCACCAACACATCCTACCATCACTCCTGAAAGGCTGCCTGACTGCTGCATTCTGGAATCAGTCACGGGACAGTTATCCCTGCCCCCACAAGCCTGGCAAGATTTTACAAGAGATTCCTGGATGTTAAGGATAATAACTAGAGGTTGTTCTTACCCTCCAAAGAAAGAGAAAGATTTACAATGCACTTCCCATGGCAGCACAATTTTCCAGGTGGCTAGAAAAAGAGTCCACCAACAGGTCCCTGAAAGCAGTTAGAATCTGGAATCTGTTACAGGTTCTTTTTAGTATCGCAAAAACAGGGAACCTCAGATCAATTTTGAATCTGAGTTATCTCAATCAGTTTATGAAACTGTTTATTCTGAGCACATTTTCCTGGCCATGTTGTATTACAAAGGGCCGTTCTGCACTCTATTGGTTCTTTTGAGCTTTTTTAAAAGTTGTTTTAGGTTTTTAACCTTCTGGTATTTAACCCCCACCCTTGAGTGGGTTTCTGCTTGTCTACTCATCTCACAGTACGGTGGACTGCAGCATAATTGTGCCCCTTGCCAGACAGATAATTTTGACAATTTTTCCATTAGATACAGCTGTATCCCAACAGTGTAGTTCCTCATCTTTAGCACATTTCCAGGCAAAGAGGTAGTATTAGTGAAGCTGTATAAGCAACCTCATTGTAATAATAGCTTGAAGAAGGGTTCTGAGGCCACGCTTTACCTACTAGTGTAGCATTAAGCGTAGCCTCTGAGGTATTAACAGAACTCGCTACTAGTTATTCTTACGTATGACCCCTTTCCCACCATATTCCTGTTTCTGACCATATAAATTCACCTAGCACTATAGACAGGCAATTTCCCACACAGTTTATCCAGCCAGCTTGGGCATCTTGGGGCAGTGTAGCAACTGCCTCATGTATGCAGACAACCCTCTACTTCTAGTCCACGCAAACTCAACACGTGAGAGATACAACTATATTAAAAACCTTGAATCAATGCTCTCTCACATGCAGGTCAATATATCTGACACTGAGCATGTTGTCATCATGCACACCTCCCCACCTACTCCACCCAAACATACATCACACATACCTACATATGCGGAGGTCCTCACCACAAACTTACCTAAACACTCAAGATCTCCCGTACCCAAACACAAGCACGCTACACATAACACGTCCTCTGCAGAACACATTAGAAATAATAGCTCATGCACCAGTGTTTCACCTGCCAAGCTCATAAGACTAAACACTAAACCTAACATATTAGTCATAAGAGACTCCATTGTGAGACACACAGATGTCCCGCTCACCAGGCTGGGTAAGGAGAAGGTCACAGTCAGCTGTCTGTCAGGTGCCAGTATCTGCCATATCACACATGCATTCTAGTCTCTCAACAGCAGGTATCGTTATGAATCTGTCATAGTACATGTTCATGTGAATGACTTGAGATGTACCTCTTTGGACTATATGAAGAGAGGCACGACTGAGCATTTTACCTTAACCTAGAATGATGTCTCAATACAAACAGAAAATGATTGACTTCAATAATTGGCTTAGTTTTGGCGTCATTCTAAGAGGATCCAGTATCTGTCAACCTGGGATGAAATGATTGACAGACCTTGATGCTTTGCTAGAGATGGTCTTCATCTGTCACCACTGGGATTTCGGCTACTGGCTAAGGTTTTGCCATCCCCATAGTGCCTTTTTTAGGTAGTGTCACAAGGTCAAAACTCCAGACGTAAAAATACCAACCAAAAACAACCTCAAGGTCATGTTGCTAAGGAGTCTGAACATGAAACTGTACTCACTGGAAGCAGTACTCAGCCTGGAGAATGCAGACATTTGTGCAGTTAGAGAGACCTGGTTCAAGGCAGTGGAGAGCACCCCAGCCATACCTGTTTACACCTTCTTCCACACTTTCAGACCACAAACTGAAGGCAAGAAAACTAAAGGAGGTGGTGTATCAGTATTCATCAAGGATAAATACACCCCCAAATTGGTCAAACAGTATAATGCCGTAGAGATCCTTCAGGTGCAATTAACTGTTGGTAGAACACCTATTCAAGTCCTTGCCAGCTACAGAACCCCCTCCATGAATCAGGGCACACACAATGCCTATTTGGATCAATCTGAATCTATCTAGATACATCCTAAAACCATAGTTTTGGGTGACTTTAACTATCCTAGCATCAATTGGGTGAATTATTCATGCTCAAACTCACCTACCCAAAGGTTCCTCGACTTTGTCAACTCCATTGCCCTGGACCAGCTTGTTGACACCCTCCACTAGGGGTGCCAACATCCTGGACCTGGTGCTTACAAATATGCGAGACCACTGTAGCTCCCCCACTGTGAGTTCATCCCTGGTGAGCTCTGACCACAGATCTGTCTCATTTGAGGTAACTATCACACTTGACCCTCCCCTAGCAGCAACTAGATTAAAAAACTTCTCCATAGCAGATTATAACATTTTACGGGATGGTATAAATAGCTTAATTGTACCTCTCCCCTCAGATAGAACCAGTAACTATGCCGAGCTCTACACCAGTGCCCTGTACAAGCACCTGTATAACTGCACCTGTTCGGACCAAAACAAGCTCTTAAAGGAAAAGCAAACCTACATGGCTTTACAGTAAAAGGAAGAAACTGCTGTCCAAGAGTAAGAAGGAGTGGTCTCTAAAATGGAGACACTCCCTCCTCTGCTTAAATAAGATTTAAGACTTCTTGTGAAGTCCTCCAAGGCAAACTACGAATCCAAGTTAGCTTCCTCAATCAAAGACATCCATAAGGCATTCTTTAGTTACATCCGTAGCCTAAAAGGTAAGGCTCAGATTTGTGCTGAACTGGTAGTTAATGGTAACACATACAGAGAGCTTTTGGACATAGCTAACCTGCTAGCCAACAAGTTCAGTGAAAACTTCACTCCCCTGTCCCTGCCACACATACTTCATGACATCCCTATCACCTGTTCCCTTCCTTGTATCTCTAAAGAGCAGATCATAAATGCCCTCTCTGAGGCCAAAAACACAGCATCAGTGGGACCTGATAACATCCCAGGCTGTATCATACATGGGCTCAAACAAGAATTAGCATCAGCATTGGCTACCCTTTTCAATCACAGTCTAAGCACCGGCTTCATCCCAGCTGAATGGAAAACAACCACTGTTATCCCCCTGCACAAAGGTGATGCTTCTACTGACCTCAGGAACTACAAGCCTATTAGCCTGACCAGCCTTATCTGAAAGGTCAAGGAGAGAATCATCATGGACCTTATCAACAAAGATATAGGTAATCGCCAAACACTAGATCCTATCAAGCTTGGATTTGTCAAGGGGAGATCATGCTTGTTAAACCTGGTGGACTTTGAGACAGACAAGGGCCCTGGACGAGGGGAAATCTGTGCATGCATCCTGCTTAGACCTGGCCAAGGCATTTACCACTATCCCTCACTCAGGCATCATTGACAAACTCTCGCAGCTAGACATCAACCCTTGTATCGTAAGGTGGGTTGCAAAATGGCTGTCTGATAGAACCCATACAGTCAGAATAGGGGAATCCACCTCCAACAGCAGATTCGTTACCAGTGGTGTTCCACAGGGATTGGTCACAGGACCTCTACTGTCTGGAATCTATTTCTCCGAAGTACAAGATAAAACCAAGGGACCGTGGCTGACAAAGTTTACTGACGACTGCAAAGTGGGTGCAGTTATAGAATCTCCAAATGATGTCACCATCCTTCAAGAAGGTCCTACACAAACAAATGATTGGTGCCAAAGTCATGGCCTCAAACTCGGTGCAAAAAAATGTATTATCATCCCTTTCAGCAAGAGTGGTGTTCTTGCAAATTACCACATCAATGGCAATACCCTAAGTACGCACTCAGTGATGAGAGATCTGGAACTCAGGTTGACAACACCCTTGCCTTAGATCACCATGTCTTCAGAGTGGTAAGAAGGGCATTCCATATGGCTCACCTCATAAGTAAGGGAATTGCCTTGAGAAAAGTGATGTTATCACTTCCCTGTAGTCTTCACTCATTAGGCCAATAATTGAGTACAGTGCTCCTTTTGGCATGTACCTTTCAAAGCACCTGCAGCAATTGGAGAGACCACACAGGTTCCTCACAAAGAAAATTCAAGGTCTTCAGCAGCTATTGTATGTGGATCTGCTGAAATCACTGTCACTTTATTCTGTTTTATACAGACTACTCAGAGGTGATCTCTGACCCGGGTTTATTGGAAATGATGCACATCTGCAAGTCAAATGGCACACGGGTTACTCGCTCTAAAGACCGAAACCTGGTATGTGACATCAATTGTACCTGTTGGAGGCCAGATTTGTCTCCCAGAGGTTACCACACTTTTGGAATAGATTCTTACTTAACATCAAACAGAGCACCTCAATGGCCCTCTTCAAACACAGTCTAGACAATTGATGGGTAAGCATAAATTCACCCCGGGGGGGGTTCCACCTGTGTCCCTCTTGGACAGGGGCAATAGGTGCTGATCATGGTAACAAGGATAAAATTTGACTAGGCTTGTAAGGCACTTGAGCCATTAGCCCAGTAACTTCCTATGAAACAGACAAAATTCTGGATGCTCATGTTTCAGTCCTTACTACATTCTCTGAGGAGGGGTGATTGAATGTGCTCTGTGGATCTCTAGGATGCCTATTATGACTGAAAGATAGGGCCACAGTCCAAGAGATTTCTACATTTCCAGCTGAGACCCAGTCATTATCAGTTCAGACAGATCACTGCCCTTTGCTCTCACCACATCCTCCAAAGTGTTCACAAAGAAGATGGCAGCAAGCAGCAGCACATCTCCAGCAGCTAGGGATCCCTGTTTTCCCATATTTAGATGATTCTCTCCCCACTGCTACTTCAGGGATGTACTGTTACAACATTGATTGCTACAGAATCTGGGTGTTACAGTAGGTTGACTCCAGGACAGCAGTTAGATTCATTGTCACCTAAACACATCTCTAAAAATATCCAAGTTGCCAGATTAAAGTTTTTTCTCAGTGTCTGGTTGCCTTCCAGCTCATCCAACATCCTTCTCCCCAGGCAAGTCTAGTACTTTGTTTATTTGTTCTAATGGCCTTCACAGTTGCTCTGGTACCTTTAACCAGGTTCCACATAAGAATTGTTCAGTGGACACTTTCAGTTCAATGGTCTCAAAATGTTCACCGTCTCAACTACAGGATTCATATCACACATGTTTGTAAGGATCAAGTCAGATGGTGACTCACGTCTCCATCAGTAATAAAAGGCAAGGTAGAGTGGGGCTATTTTGAAGGGAGGTTGGTTTGAGGCTCCTGGACACATTTAGATGCCAGTCTTCACATCAGTGTCTTTGAGATGAGAGTGGTTCTCCTAGTGTTGCACGCCTTTCAGGGCTTCCTCCCCAAGGATGTGATTTCTGTCCAGACAGATAACATGGTGGTAGTCTGCTATATCAATAATTGGGGGGGGGGGGGTTGACAACCTGAGCATACCCTGTTTACTGAGATGCCTTGAAAGTGTGGCAATGGGTGATGTCTTAACATCGTTTTTTGCTACCAACGCACATTCCAGGGACATCTAGTGTATTAGCGGACAAGCTGAGCAGGTTGATACTTATGCCTCATGAGCTGTCCCTTAACTAAGCAGTGGCAACTCATTTTTTCAGCCTCTGGGGCCAACCTTACTGCAGCCTTATCTCCTCCTACAAACAAACCACATGGAACTTGTTCAAAAAGTAACCAACAGCAATATAAAAAAAACATTTTTGAAGCTTAGGAATACAGAGTAGCAATTTATTGAGTACGTTTGTTCATAAGACATTACAAATTTCATCAGAATCACACAAAATAAAAAATACCACCTCAAATAACCTGTAAGATACATCACTAATAGCATAACTTAAAATATCTATACAATGTATAAATTACTAATAGCAATGTCACTTGTAACTTTACTTAAAGTAACCACGCAGTTCATAAATGACTAATTCCTTTGCTCAATTGTAATCCTATGATGTTACAATAAGCATTTAATATTTATATTGGCATTTAAATGAGGAGAGTCTGCCTGCAGTGTTATCTGTTATTTAGTTTAATTTCTTTCTAACCTGTTTGAAAAATCACCTTCATGTATATCAGCATCTTGATGATCACAACAAAGGACAAAACATTTTTAAAACCCTCACAATTGAGTGTTTATAAAGTGTGTTCTAATTATTTGTCTTCACTGCATAAATATGCTCCTGAATACGTTCAGCTAGAGTTCTTGTAGTCATACCAGTGTAAAATGAATCACAAACTGAACATAATGTAATGCCTTTAGATTTACAAGTATAGCAACTTTTACCATAATGAATTTCATTAAAATGCATCAGATCTAAATAAGAACCTTCATAAATAAAACAGCACATATTACCTTTATCACATTTATAACTGTCCCTGTCTTTCATGGTAAAAGGATGTTCAATTTCTCTAATAGAAATTGTAATGAGCTGTTTTTTTAGAAAACAAATTCAGGATTATCAGCTTCCTAACTCCAAACATCTTGATTGCCTCTTAGAATGTTCCAGTTATTAGTTACAACATCTGTAATGTTTTTAGAGTTGACTGATATCTCTAAAGTTAAAGCCTTTTTATATTTAACTGCTCAACACATGAATGATCTGCATTAGATTTTATATTTTCACTTATAAAGTCTGAATCTGTAATAGGCTTATGTTTCATTGCTCTGTTAGATACTATCTCAAGCTTCCTCATGTAACATAATCTCACTATAACCCCTGTCTACAAACATCTTAATAATAAATGTTAATTCTTCATTAAATTTAGTATCATTATTAGGCATCCTGGAAGTTCTAACCATCTGTCCTCTAGAAATATCTTTCTTCATAAAGAAGGGACGGGCACTTTTAAAATTTAACTATTTATGAAGGTAATTTTTCTATGAATACTACTACTAAATCTACCCATATCATAATCAGTAACTGAAGTAATGCCCAAGAAATTATAAGTCACCTAAAGTGAATCTTAAAAAATGAGTACTATTGTTTAAATATGCCAAAAATTCCATAATTCTAACTACAGGACCATTCCAAATGCAGAAAAGGTAATCTGCATATCTCTTATAAAACACTACATATTGAAAAAGATAAATCTTCGATAAAATATCAATCTCCCACCAACCCAATACCAAATCAGCATACTCTTGTGCTACTGTAGCACCCATAGCAGCACCTCTGTTTTGCTTTAAAAAACAGAGTTAAAAACAAAAAAAATGTTTAATAACATATCTAATAAGGCGCAGCATAAATAAATTTCAGTATTACTCTTACATGTTATAAGAGATAAAAACACCCATATATATTCAATATTTTCATTGCTGAGTATGCTAGTAAATAAAGAACAAATATCAAAAGTAGACATTAATCCATCTTTGATGTTTTTACTGTTTATTTTTCCCAGAAAATCCCAAGAATAGTGAATTTATGATTTAAAATTTTGCCACAGTGGTTGAAAAATTTATATCCAAATAAACTGATCTACATTCAGTAATACATCCTCTAGCAGCAATAATAGGCCTAAAAGGTAGATATTTCTCAATATTTATGAATTTTAGGGATGCCAAACATCACACCATTCTTAAGTTTGTCAACATGTAATAAAATATATAATGGGATATCCATATATTTATCATCTAACAAATCTAACAAACAGCCATTTAACTTACGATATGAAATATGTAGGTCATATAAATTCATCCTAGTATAATCTAACTCCACTGATAACTTGTTGATACCATTATTATACTGAGTGACACACATCCCCACCATAGCACCACATTTATCTTCTCCCATAAAAGGAGTATCTGTCATCTATTTTAATGTGTTTACAGCCTGTAATTCACAAACATTTAAGTTATAAAATGGAGTAAAAATATTTTTACTACATTTATGCTGAATCCCTTTCTTATAAACTGTCAAAAAAGTTTGGAAAATAGGGATTAATGGTAGATTATATTCACTAAGTTTATGTAGCAAATTTGTTGAAATATTCACATTAAGCAGATGTTCCACATTAATATTTCTAGTGAATAATCTTAAACTAACTAAAGAATCCACCAAATTAGCTGTTTTGGTAGGCACAAAAGAAAAAACACAATTTAACACTTGTAATTGAATATCATTAAATACTGTATTGGACAAATTGTAAATATGAAATCAAACAGGATCAGATGCATTAGGAGTCATTATTGTTATTTCCCTTGTCCTCTTCCTCACCCACGACTCCTGATTCAACTTCTCTCTTGTCTATGAACCTTGTTCAAAGGCAGATGATTGGACGTAATTTGCTTGGGACACTACCTTGCTGTACAGAGGTTGAACTGCAGTCTTGTTCTCCAAATGTGGAGATCTCCTTGGAAGCCCCTGTGATGTATTTTCATCTAAAGTTCAACATTATAGGTCTCTGAATTCACATTTTATTACTTGTGTTTGAAGGGGCTTGGCTAGTATGAACTGAAGAATGCCTAGGAGGCAAATAAGACAACTTTTTTGCATAAGCTTCTACATCTGTGAGAACTTTCTTTCTCTTCTTCAGAATTAGTGTGGGAATGTCTTTCCACACTAGCAAACATCAATTCATACAGGGATTTAAATCCAACAAAATTAAGAGGCACCTCATATGTTATTATTTAATGTGATAATCTCATCTGCTAAATTGATGAGCAAGCATTCATTGTTTTTGATCAACATTCTCATCATCAAACCTGGTCCCACCTCATTGAAAAACTCCATTGGTGTGCTAAAAAAGGATAATTTAAAGTTGCACCATTCTGACATTTAAAGACTCCAAGGCCTTTAGGGACTATGTCAACGTAAGACAATGTTCAAAATATAAGTTATCATATAAAAGAGACTTACATTTAATGAGTTTCTTTTGCAAAACTTTAATGTCCTCTTTCACCAGATTTGTAAGAGACACCGTTGGCACTATTGTTGACCAAATCCACATCGTCAACCTGCTTAAAAGGGTTCATAGAAAAAAAACCCATAAATATCAGTTTTGTTGTCTGGAACAGAAATCCATGCAAACAACGAACAACTGACCAGGAAGCCAAATACCACAGCAAATGAATCCAACAGTGGTAGAAACCACTCCAGCTTGCAGTTGTTGTAGAAAGAAACAATCTTTTATTGGTAAAACCACTGTAATTCATGGTTAAGTGCTTTTGTCTAAACATAGACTTCTTCAGAACCATGAAAACTCCTCTAAGCACTGAATTAAAAAGCTCAGAGAGGTAAAACCACACCCCTCAGGAGCTGTCAATCAACAGGCAGGCTGAACAAAGCCCAGGAAAGTCAGAACCATGAAAACTCCTCTAAACACTGAATTTAAAGGACAACAACAGGCTTCTGTTATTAAATGCTCAACTTATCTGTCCTTTTTCCTCCCTATTTACTATCTCTGCTATGAATAAGCAACAGTACAGCATTTAAAATATTTAAATTGACTGTTCCTCTCCACTAGAACAGTACCTTACTGTACTGTGGTAGATTCGCTTTCAAAAAAACTTGTATCCCGCCCTGGAAACGTTTGCTGCAGTCTTGAATTCACTGATGTCCTCAAGGCCAATGAATACAGATAGTTTTATGGCCAGTTCCCTTCCCCAAACTGACATCACCACAGCCATCCTAAAAACTCAGCCATGCCACAGCTCCATGGTCCTTCCCATACCCATACAGAAAGTAAAGGCTAGAACAAGGAAACAGTACAGAAGTCAAGTCTCCTGATGTGAGCTATCAATCACAGCAGGTAACAGCTCAAATTACCTTTAGCACTTTGACAGCTAGGGAAGTTGGGTGTGAAGGGGGATGGGAGATGAGTCAAGGTAGTACAATTCAGGCTTTACAAAAGAATGTAATTTAGCCATTCTAAAAATAAGCAGCAGTAAAAAGCACTTTGAAAGTCTGTTCTGTGACATTTGCACTGTTTGTGTTTTATGTAGTCACTGAACAGCATGAAATGTTATTTAAAACTAACTCGCTGAAAGACAAAAGTGTATGCAAGTAAAATCAGTGCAGTGACAGGAGCTTTAGGAAGAAAGTGGCCTGTGTGATGTAAATTTTTTATAGACAAGCACTGCATTGTGGGATACCCAGAAGCAGACTAAACAATCAGAATTACTTCAAGATGCCAGATCCCATGTGGTCATACTCAGAAACTGAGTATAAAAATATTAAAAAAAACTATAAATAGTCCCAGAGTGGTGTTAAAATGTAGGAAATACCAAACCATGAAGAAATAAATATATTTTTTGAGTCTGTGGATGCAGTTCTCCTTTAAAAGCTCAGAGAAGTAAAACCACACGCCCAGGAACTGTCAATCAACAGGCAGGCTGAAAAAAGCCCAGGAAAGTCCTTAAAGGTGTACACACACCAAAAATCACTTCCACATTAAACCAAGTAAGAATGGCTAAAAACAAATTTAGAATGTCAAAATACTACAGAAAGCCATAACAGTTGCAACATTTTCCTCAAACTATGTTGGTTTTTAAAAAAAAACTTCCAGAACTAGTAAAACAAAAAAAGGCGAACCAGGAACAACTGCAGACCACCGATTTATTTATTTAACCAAAATTGTACTAAGCGCTTTCACCCACACACATCAGGGCATCTTCAGAGTACTGACAATCCTTGTGTTGAACCTCTTTTTAAATCCTTATGTAAATTGGATAATTGAACAATTAAACAATTAAACAAATTATTACCTACGCAGCTAAAAATTCTTCATTTAAAAGGTACAGTCAGCAATATTTACATCAAAAATGAGCATAAACAGCCAGGACTTGTGCAAACTTGTTAATTTGTAAATGTAATAAAACCTTCTTGTCAAAAACTATGTATATGTAATACCAATAAATAAAAGTTAAAAATACATATATAAATATCTAGGTAATAATATAAATCTAAATAATTGTTAAAAATAAATAATTGTTATACAATCCAGCATAAAATCATTCATTGAAATATTTCCTACTAACATTAAAATTCATATTGTTATACAAAATATTTAAAACATTAAATTATCAGATGTTAACCTAATACATACAAGATCAAATAAATTGAGACTTGTACTTTAGTATACTTGATATAGAAATATGTTCGTTAATACCAGGGCTAGAACTTGCATTTAGCCGTAATTGCCATAAACATTCTTTAGCCTCAAGTAAGGTGTTGTCATCACCACCTTTGTTATTATTGTAGTATATAATTCTGTCAATAACAAAGAATAAAAAATAAAAATCTCTTAAAATTCTGGCATCTTAGACTTTGCATATAAAGGGAACTAGTATTTTTCTGTTTTTTAATGTCTCTAAGATGTTCCACTATCCTTTCTCGAAGTTTCCTTATCGTTTTGCCAACATAGAAGGCTGGGCATGATGAACATATAGCTAGGTACACCACCATTTTTGTGTTGCAATTACAATGACCTGGGCATCTAATTGTTTTGCCAAAATTTTGTACCCTCACATATGGTCCATCATTAATAAATTTACAAGTATGGCATGCCCCACATTTGCTCATCGAAGATGTGTTGAACAGATTCTTATTATTAACTGCCTCAAAATGTTCTTTAAGATTCATCCCCCTACTATAAGTGACCTTGGGCCCAGTCCCTAAATTATCAATAAGGTCACCATTATTCTGGAGAATACTTATCCAGGTCGTCTCATGTACTATATTAACTATCCTGGGTGATATATTATTAAATGGTATAATAAAGGTGTCATTTCTAGTAGTGTTATTAGTCCTAGATGTACTGTTGTCAAAACCGTACTTTAATTTAGGTTTGTATATTTGATGTTTTGTAATATAAATCTCTTCACTAACTTTAACAATTAATTCTAATGGATAACCTCTATCCAGAAATATATCTGATAATATTTTAATCTCATTGTAAAAATTAATGTCTTCACTAATAATTCTAGAAAATCTGACCATCTGTCCCTTTACTAAATTCTTTTTCTGGTAATAGGGATGGCAACTACCAAAATGTATAAAAGAATTGGAATGACTTTTTTTTCCTAAAAATACTTGATTCTAACTTACCCATGTTTTTATAGAATAAAATATCTAAATACTCACAATTGTTGTCAAATATCTTAAAAGTGAAATTCAAAAAAACTAGATGTCGTTTTTAGAAAATTTTCAAACTCAATAAGCATTTCTCTGTTGCCCTTCCAAAAAATAAGAATGTCATCCAGGTACCTTAAGTAAAGGGCAATGTTAGGCCAGAAACTAGAAGTAAAAACACTTTGTGTTTCCCATAAGGCTAACACCAAATTGGCATAAATGGAGGCGCATCTAGCCCCCATGGCCACACCTGTACTTTGTTTATAATATTCACCATTAATAAACATAAAATTGTTTTTAAGTACAATAGCCATCAGTTCACGTAACAATTTGCATTTAGCCTTATTAGACTCACTAAATTTCAGCAAACTTATCTCAAACATTTCAAGACCTAAGTCATGAGGAATCACTGTAAATAGGTTGACAACATCAGTAGTTACCATTGTCATATCATCTTCAATATCAACAAAATGTTCTCTAGCTTTTTTTAGACAATGCCAGGAATCTTTTAATATATGAGGCAGATGTTTTAAAGTTCCCTTACAATGCAAATCTATATAAGCAGCAATGGCTTCAGTCTTTGAACCCCTGGCAGAGACTATGGGCCTAAAGGGTGGATTGTGTATGTCCTTATGGATTTTGGGGATACCAAAAATGGATGGCGTTATTGGATGTTCCACTAATAAAAAATTATATTCATCTTTGGTGATGACACCATCCATCAAAAATTCATATAGATACCAATCCACCTTAACATATGCCCTTTCCATTTCATGTTTTGACACTTTTTCATACGTCGTATTGTCACTCAACATTATTGTCATTTTGTTCAAATAGTCTGTTTTGCTGATAATAACAACCCCACCCCCTTTATCGGGTTTCATTACCCTATATTTGTTGGTAGAAGTTAATTCCTTAAGACAAAATTTTTCAGCTGAAGTCAAATTATCAGAAGTCATTTTTTCATTCTTTAATATTCTTCTGATTTGTGTTTCACATAATCTCTCAAACAAATAAATCATTGGGTTCTGTGGGGGTATAAAAGTACTACTCCTTTTTAGAGTAAAACTAGTATTGTCTCTCTCGTTACATTTGTTGTTAACAAAAAACAGTTTAAGGTTAAGTGCTCTAGTGTAAAGTTTTAAATTAATCAAAATTCTACCAACATCTAATTTAAATGAAGGGACAAATCTAAAACCCTTCTTAAAAAGTTTAACATAGGCAGCATTAAAACAAGTATCAGTATAATTATATACACTAAACCCTCCTTCTGTAATAACAGAACAGTGCCAGTTAGTGTTATCAGTGTCCTTCTCCTGTGTAAATACCATAGAATATGGCAATCTATCACCACTATCCATATAATTGTGGCATGAAGTGACACTGTCATAAATATCACTCATAAAATGACTAGTTTGATAAACTGGTGCCTCACTCATACAAGTTATATTATTATTACTACTGTAACTACTATTTAGCGGTACCAAGAATTGGTTCTGTGTGTTGTCTTGTAATATGGTCGATTCTGCTGATATTGTTGACCCCCGTATCGGTCCCGGAGCCGCTCCGACCTTCTCAGTGTCGGCTCCTCTAAGAAAAACCCCTTCTCCATTCTCATTATTAACTCTATAGTTCTGTTGTAAACTGGAGTGGCTGTTAGTAGTATTCAAGTTGTTCTCAGCAACTGTTCTCAGCAACTGAATCAGCCACAGGCTGTTTGGATAACCGCCTCATGCTTTTAAACTCTTTGAAATGCACATACACTTTTTTATTCTTATAATCATTGGTGTCCCTTTTTAATTTAAGATTGTTAGTTTCTAGCCCTTTACTAATAAATCTATCCATATCTTTGATAATATTATCAAGACGAAATCTATTAAATTCAAATAACAAGTCCTGGCGAATATTCTTATCTAAAATGACCAATTGTTCATTTAAAACAGCAAGTTTACAATTATTGTTATGAATAATTAATTTAATCAGTTCTATACCTGTTCTATCGAACAGTTGCAGCAGTTCATCAAATAGTTCTGTCCCTTCTACAAATCCAAACGGAAGTTTGAACACACGAAGTCCCTTAAGTACTTGACCAAGCTCAAGGGACCTCTCCAGAAAAGCGTTGTCCATCTGTAAAGTTTTAAAAGATCTCAGAGTCTTTTCAAACTCTGACAACTGTTTGTTCAAACTACCTAGGTCATTGGTTTTGCTCCGTGAGCCATCCTGGAAAACTGGAGCAGCTAAAATGTCTTTAATATCCATCAAAAATTTTTTTCGTGCCTCAGTGTCTCTAGTAACGCCGTCCCTAGTGTTCGATGCTTTGTTCGAAGGTGGGTTCCCAGACCGAACATTTCCTGCATTGGCCCCTCCTCCTATAGAACACGCCGAACCATAACTAGCTGACGGTTGCACCGGACTCGATCCTGGTGTAGAATGTAATGTAAAAAGTTGCTGCTGAGACTCAGTAATGGCCACATTGGTAACCACAGGAGTATTGTGCCCTTTCTCCTGTAGAGCTTTAATGAGACGCTGCGTAGTCTCAATATATTGAAGAAAAAGTTGCTCCATTATGAAAACACAATAGTCCAGGTGAAAATAAGTAAATATAAATTATATTAAATCAGTAGTCCACCAGCGTAATGGTAAGCCCAACAAGGTACTAAAAACAAACTTCCAGAACTAGTAAAACAAAAAAGGCGAACCAGGAACAACTGCAGACCACCGATTTATTTATTTAAACAAAATTGTACTACGCACTTTCACCCACACACATCAGGGCATCTTCAGAGTACTGACAATCCTTGTGTTGAACCTCTTTTTAAATCCTTATGTAAATTGGATAATTGAACAATTAAACAAATTATTATCTACGCAGCTAAAAATTCTTCATTTAAAAGGTACAATCAGCAATATTTACATCAAAAATGAGCATAAACAGCCAGGACTTGTGCAAACTTGTTAATTTGTAAATGTAATAAAACCTTCTTGTCAAAAACTATGTATATGTAATACCAATAAATAAAAGTTAAAAATACATATATAAATATCTAGGTAATAATATAAATCTAAATAATTATTAAAAATAAATAATTGTTATACAATCCAGCATAAAATCATTCATTGAAATATTTCCTACTAACATTAAAATTCATATTGTTATACAAAATATTTAAAACATTAAATTATCAGATGTTAACCTAATACATACAAGATCAAATAAATTGAGACTTGTACTTTAGTATACTTGATATAGAAATATGTTCGTTAATACCAGGGCTAGAACTTGCATTTAGCCGTAATTGCCATAAACATTCGTTAGCCTCAAGTAAGGTGTTGTCATCACCACCTTTGGTATTATTGTAGTATATAATTCTGTCAATAACAAAGAATAAAGAATAAAAATCTCTTAAAATTCTGGCATCTTAGACTATGCATATAAAGGGAACTAGTATTTTTCTGTTTTTTAATGTCTCTAAGATGTTCCACTATCCTTTCTCGAAGTTTCCTTATCGTTTTGCCAACATAGAAGGCTGGGCATGATGAACATATAGCTAGGTACACCACCATTTTTGTGTTGCAATTACAATGACCTGGGCATCTAATTGTTTTGCCAAAAGTTTGTAACGCCACATATGGTCCATCATTAATAAATTTACAAGTATGGCATGCCCCACATTTGCTCATCGAAGATGTGTTGGAACAGATTCTTATTATTAACTGCCTCAAAATGTTCTTTAAGATTCATCCCCCTACTATAAGTGACCTTGGGCCCAGTCCCTAAATTATCAATAAGGTCACCATTATTTATGCTAGTTTGGTGTTAGCCTTATGGGAAACACAAAGTGTTTTTACTTCTAGTTTCTGGCCTAACATTGCCCTTTACTTAAGGTACCTGGATGACATTCTTATCTTTTGGAAGGGCAACAGAGAAATACTTATTGAGTTTGAAAATTTTCTAAAAACGACATCTAGTTTTTTGAATTTCACTTTTAAGATATTTGACAACAATTGTGAGTATTTAGATATTTTATTCTATAAAAACATGGGTAAGTTAGAATCAAGTATTTTTAGGAAAAAACTCATTCCAATTCTTTTTTACATTTTGATAGTTGCCATCCCTATTACCAGAAAAAGAATTTAGTAAAGGGACAGATGGTCAGATTTTCTAGAATTATTAGTGAAGACATTAATTTTTACAATGAGATTAAAATATTATCAGATATGTTTCTGGATAGAGGTTATCCATTAGAATTAATTGTTAAAGTTAGTGAAGAGATTTATATTAAAAGACATCAAATATACAAACCTATATTAAAGTACGGTTTTGACAACAGTACATCTAGGACTAATAACACTTCTAGAAATGACACCTTTATTATACCATTTAATGATATATCACCCAGGATAGTTAATATAGTACATGAGACCTGGATAAGTATTCTCCAGAATAATGGTGACCTTATTGATAATTTAGGGACTGGGCCCAAGGTCACTTACAGTAGGGGGATGAATCTTAAAGAACATTTTGAGGCAGTTAATAATAAGAATCTGTTCAACACATCTTCGATGAGCAAATGTGGGGCATGCCATACTTGTAAATTTATTAATGATGGACCATATGTGAGGGTACAAAATTTTGGCAAAACAATTAGATGCCCAGGTCATTGTAATTGCAACACAAAAATGGTGGTGTACCTAGATATATGTTCATCATGCCCAGCCTTCTATGTTGGCAAAACGATAAGGAAACTTCGAGAAAGGATAGTGGAACATGTTAGAGACATTAAAAAACAGAAAAATACTAGTTCCCTTTATATGCATAGTCTAAGATGCCAGAATTTTAAGAGATTTTTATTTTTTATTCTTTGTTATTGACAGAATTATATACTACAATAATAACAAAGGTGGTGATGACAACACCTTACTTGAGGCTAAAGAATGTTTATGGCAATTACGGCTAAATGCAAGTTCTAGCCCTGGTATAACGAACATATTTCTATATCAAGTATACTAAAGTACAAGTCTCAGTTTATTTGATCTTGCATGTATTATGTTAACATCTGATAATTTAATGTTTTAAATATTTTGTATAACAATATGAATTTTAATGTTAGTAGCAAATATTTCAATGAGTGATTTTATGCTGGATTGTATAACAATTATTTATTTTTAATAATTATTTAGATTTATATTATTACCTAGATATTTATATATGTATTTTTAACTTTTATTTATTGGTATTACATATACATAGTTTTTGACAAGAAGGTTTTATTACATTTACAAATTAACAAGTTTGCACAAGTCCTGGCTGTTTATGCTCATTTTTGATGTAAATATTGCTGATTGTACCTAAATGAAGAATTTTTAGCTGCGTAGGTAATAATTTGTTTAATTGTTTAATTGTTCAATTATCCAATTTACATAAGGATTTAAAAAGAGGTTCAACACAAGGATTGTCAGTACTCTTAAGATGCCCTGATGTGTGTGGGTGAAAGCGCTTAGTACAATTTTATGTTGGCTTTTAAGTTTGCTAGCAATGGAACTATAGTCATTCAGTCCAGGTGGAATTGCTGTGTCTAAAGCCAGCTGTCAATACATCTCACGATGTAGAAGTCTGTATTCCCAATCACCAGCAAACGCACCTGCTTCCACCTGTTCAAGCTCCAAAAAAGTGATGATCTTGAAATTGGAGCATGTAGAAGCATGCCTAGTCAAAGCAGTCTTCATGTCCCTTTTGGATATACTGTAATAGTGTTGGTATATCCTTTTGTTGGGTGCATTTTTAGTCTTACCAATATAGAAGGCAGGGCATGACATATGCTTTAACAAGTAGACTAACTTCTGTGATCGCCAGTTGAACTTACCACAGATGTTCGTACCCCTAATTTTTTCAATTATGTCTTCTTTATAGTTGGTTTCAGTGCAAATGCACTGTGAAGGCAGCATCCACATTTTGTCATAGTTCAGGAGTCACTTTGTCTGGAAACAATTGGTTTCTCCATTAACCATTTTATGTTAGGCATGTCCTTAAAGGTGGATGAAGGGAAATCAGGAAGATTTTGTTTTGAGTCCCTCATCACAATGTAAGATGGCCCAATTTCTCCACACCACTTTTTGAATGTGTTTAGAGTCCAGTGAGTAATGCAAAACCATATTGGTGTGGCCAAAAGTATCCTTGCTTTCGTCTTGTCCTTTGACTTAATATTATCAAGGCCATACCTAATAATAAGTGCATACTTATTGTCTCTGTCTGCCCACACATCTTTCTGAAGATTATCGAGAAGAGTTTCTGGATACCATCTTTCCAAAACTTAGATTTGAGGGGGTCAAACTGTGTTAAACAATTTTTATTGTCAGATGTCAGGTGAGAAATCCTGATAAGTTGGCTTTTCACAATCCCCTTCTTTTGATAGAAAGGGTGACAGGTGGTATACAACAAAAAAGAATTAAAGAAGGTGGCCTTCCTGTAAATCTGTGTGTACATACCACCATACTGGTCTTTCTTGATTTCAGCGACTAAGTAGTAGATCTGAGTTGGGTCAATGTGGTGGGCACATTTTAAAAAAGTGGTACTAAGACTGCAGTTCATTTATAAAAGTATCCAGTTGTGTCTCTGTACCCAACCAAAGGATCAGTAAATCATCCAAATAGCAAAAATACCCCACACATTGTTCGGGCTCCCTTTATTCAAAAAAAGTCATAAGTTCCCATCTCAACAAGACGATGTTTGTAAAGGTGGGGAGCATGTGGCCTCCATAGCTATGCCTTTCAGGTGTTTGTAAAATTCTCCATCAAAGCTCAAAAAATTGTTGTTCAGTACAACCTCCATGAAATCACAAACCAGTGCGGTGTCTGAAAGTGTAAGAGAACTGTATTGTGTCACCATTTCACTGAACCGTAGCAGACCTTCCTCATGGGAATCCCAGTGTATAAACTCTGGATGTCACAAGTTACAAGAAGTCATTCACTCCATGATCCGGTTTTCTGAAGTTTATCTAAAAGATCCCAGGTATTGTGGATAATGTGTGGAAAACCTTGAACAAGGTGTTTCAACTTGTAATCTATGAACTTAGCCTATGGTTCTATGACTGAACCACCTACAGTAACAATAGGATGTAAGGGTGAATTTAACACATTTGAGCGAATTTCTGGGATGATGAAAATCTTCAGAATTGTGTTTTTTTGCACTAAAAGATAATCATACAGGCCTTAAGATGTAGTATCAAATAACAGTAGTTTGTCTAAGAACACTTTTATTGCTCTGTAAGCAATATTGATCTCCTTGATCAAGACTATACGGTACACCTCCTCATCATTCAACAGTCTACAAATTTGGACTAGTGTAGTCCATCCAGTCCATAATAACTAATCCCCCTCCCTTATCAGGTTTCATGCACCTGATGTTCTTGTCTTTAATAATACTGTTTAGAATATCCCTGTCAGCCTTGGAAAGATTATACAATTTCTTCCTGTTCTTTCCTTTGAATAGTTCTCTAATTTCTTTTTCACCAAACTTTTCAAAAATTTTTATGACAGTGTGCAGTGAGGGGGTAGCCTAACTTCTACTCCTAAACTCGTTCAAAGAGGTATCAGATTCAACAAACAGTACATGAAAGTTGAGTTTACAGGTAAAAAGTTTTAAATCAAGTACAGTGTTCACTCTGTTGGCCCAGGATGCTGGAATAAAATTAAATCCTTTAAGGAAAATACTGTGATTTTCAGGGACTATGTTTAAGTCAGGAAAAATTGTAAATATTGCAACCAAAGAAAGAAGGAATATTCACCATATCTGTGTATGGGTATGAAGGAAAAAAGCTGTCGTTAATGTTTGTTTCTTGGCTGTATGACCCCAGTTCTTCATGTTGCAAAGACCCCTTGATCTCATCGGGTAGAAATTCCCTTGTCCTTGTACTGGTCAATATTCACAGTTAGCTATCCTCTCCGACCTTCTCAGGGGTATCTCCTCTAAAGGGACTTCACTGTGATGTACTTTGCTGCTGTTGACAAGGTCTTCCTCATAGCTTACACAGTTGTTTCTACTTGGCTCAACCAGTATATGGTGGCTTGGGATACGTGGTTCTATTACGATATTCAGTGTCACCCCTGAGCAGCTTCTTATCCTTCCTCTTCTTAATATGCTGTAATTTATCAGTCTGTTGAAACACTAGGTTAAAATTGGATTTGTATTTATGAAGGTCAAGATCTGCTGTAATAGACTCTACTAATTTTGCAATCTCCTCTTTATATTGTACCATATGTCTCTTGTTTTCTTTAATAATTTCAGCAAAAACAAAACCCAAAGGATCCACCATGGCAGAGTATGAGTAAAACCTTTAATAACCAGGATAAGTGCTTTTGAGTAATCCAACTCTTTTTCAAATCCAAGTAGAAAACATAATAAAACACACAACCTGTTTAAAAAAAAACACACTTAACCAATACAATTGCAATGCAGCAGGGACATACTTTTAAATGCATGGTCCTGCAGTTATGTACTTTGACCAGAAGAGGGGGTGATATTTACCTCAAAACAAAACAAATTGAAGTTAACTGGATTGCAGATCTGCAGGCTGATAGAGTGCCAGGGCTTAATAGTGTTCTACCACTAAAGCCTGTTCTCAGAGGGCGTAGACCTTGGAAGTTGAATTGATTGGACATTTTGGAGGTGTGTGCTGTATTGCAAGTTTATTGGTTGAGTGTAGTTTTTTAAACAGGTTATGTGTTTTGTTATGTTTTGTACTTGGATTTGAAAAATAATTGTTTTACTCGAAAGTGCTTATCCTGGTTAGTAAAGGCTTTACTCGTATACTCTGCCATGGTGGATCCTTTGGGTTCTGTTGTTGCTGCATTTCTTATCTGCCAAATTGGTCCTTCAGTTCTGCTACTTCTGGTTTTATTTGTTTGGTTGTTAATTAATAATGTGGTAAGATCTAGGCCTGTACGATCAGAAAGTTTCAGCAACCCGAGGAGAAAAGTTGAGTTTTTTCAACCCCCTGTGGGTATTTCCATACCAAAAGTCCTTTAGGGACATGTTGTCTGTTCAAACTTTCACTCAAGAAATAATTGTCCAACTGCAGAGACTTAAACTTGTAAAATGGTTTATCTAAAGCTGAAATTTGTTCTTGTAAGCTAAGATAATGGCCACTAGTAGATTGTATGTACTCACGTTTTTTTCTTTACACTTCTACTTTATCCACACCATGTGAAGACAAAAATGAACACAACATGTCAGAAACAGCTTTGTTCAAAGTATTGAGCTTATCAAGGATGGCATTAAAATTATGCAGTAACGTATGTAACATTAAACTAGTTAAAGAAAAATGATCATCCACCGGTTAACATCTGACATAAAAAGACTACAACATTTTAAAAAAAAAACAGAAACTGCAGACAAACCACGTGGAACTCATTCAAAATGTAACCAATAACAGTAAAAAAAAAAACCTTGAGTCTTAGGAATACTGGGTAGTAATTTATTGAGTGCTTTCATCCGTAAGTCGTTATATATTTATTCAGTGCAACACAAAATGTAATGACTTAACTTAAAATAACCATACAATGTATAAATTACTAATTCAGTTAGCAACATCACTTCTAACGTTACTTAAAGTAACCATGCAGTTCATAAATTACTAATTAATTTATCAAATTTTAATCCTACAATGTTTCAAAAACATTTAATATTATAATGGCAGTTACAAGGAGATTTGTCTTCCTGCAATTTTATCTGCCATTTAGTTTTATTTCTTACTAACTTGTTTGAAAAGTCACCTTCATATAGATCTGGGGTCCATATGACAGCATCGAATGGACTAAATAGCGAATGCTATTTCGTTGATCCGATACTGTCGAAATGGCAAAATAGCAAAGTCACGGAACATCAAATGTTTTCCTTTTTTATGGAGCAGCGATTTTTTTTCCCTGGGAAAAAATTTGCTGTTCCGTTTGTTTGATATTTTGTTGTTTAGATATTATCGGTACGATGAAATAGCGTTCGCTATTTTCATCGTACGATAATATAATATAGACGCCATATCTGCATCCTCATGATCAATAACAAAGAACACATTTTTTTACACCCTCACAAGTAATAGAGTGTTTATAAAGGGCGTTCTTTTCATTATTTGTCTTCACTGCATAAACATGATCCTTAATGGATTTAGCTAGAGTTCTTGTAGTCATACCAATGTAAAATGAATTACAAACCGAACATAATGCAGTGTAAACAATGCCTTTACATTTACAAATATAGTGACTTTTACCATAAATAACTTCATTAAAATTCATCAAACTTAAATAAGAACCTTAATAAATAAATAATAGCTTTGATGAATTTTGATGAAGTTACCCTGTAGCTTTGTGGGCAGCCACATTCTTATTCTCAGAAATGACTACCAATGCAGCAAAAACAAAACAAAACAAAAAAAAAACAGTTGTAACAAAACCTAAACATATCCTCAGCCAAATTAATTTCCCTAGACCATACTTTCCTGAGGAATGCCAGCCACTTATTTATAATCTCGCTGTTATGTCATTGATTGTTTCAAGGTTCCCTCAAACAAACACTTAAAAAAACTTCTATCCCATCTCAAATTTTTGGCCCAGTTGTGAATATTTTTGAAAAACTGCTATATAAACCGTTATTTAAATAAAGACCCACTGTCTGATTAGCAACATGGTTTTTGCAATGGCTTCAGCACTAGTATAGCATTATGTTCTGTAACCAATAGTACTTACTATAATGTGAACAATGGACTTATCACAGCAGGAGTATTTACACATCTGACTGTTGCATATGAGACTGTCAACCATAAAATATTGTTGCAAAACTCACATACTGTTCAACTTGGAGAACAACAATTTAACATGGTTTAAAAATGATGTTTCTCACAGATCTTTCAAGTCTTTGCTGATAATTTTGTCAACTGGTGACTTTTGGTTTATACTGGTGTATCCCAGGGATCTATTTTTAGCCTCCTTTTTTTACTATTTGTCAGTCATATAACACAAAATCTACCAATTCTAAATATCACTCTTCACACAGATGATATTTTATTCTTAGAAGCCAATAAATGTCATAATAACCTTCAAGCTCAGCTACAAACAAGCTTCCCTAATCTATCCAGGACAGTGGACACCACATAACCAACTCCTTCTTAATCTAACTAAAACACATGTTATTCTCTTTGTCACCCCTCAGAAAGCTGTTACCCATTATCCTTCTCAAATATACAGTAAATAATACTATTCCAAATGTCCTTAAATGCAGATACCCAAGTCTAACTCTAACTGTAGAGAAATTCCTCATCTTCACAGCCCATACTGTCAATATCTGTTATAAGATTTCTCCTCTCTCCAGCAGCCCCAGTGCTAAAAAAAAAAAAAAAAAAAAAAAAAAAAAGATCAACCCAAACTTGAATATAGCCTATCTAGCAAATTCTCAAATGTACCACTGCAACTTCATATGAGATCTCCACTGACTTCCAGTAACTGACCAGGCTGCTTATGTGTTAAATTATCTTCCCTTAAAAATTCTGAAACTTGACTACTGCCCACCTCTAAAAAATAAATTACCATTCAGGGAACACATTTACTGTCTAAGAAGCTGTCAGGTTAACAATATTACACTTTTCAGACATTGCTTCAAAATATTAATAGGAAAAAAAACATTTTCAAGGGAAAAAAAGCATTTTCATGATGCCTGGAACTGCTTACCTGCTGAAATTAAAGCATTATCCACTGCAACTTCAGAAAACACTAAGAAAACATCTCACTAATGAATCCAGCTGCAGGTGCTTTAGGGAGAATGGATAACTACCCATTAAATTGACAACAGTGAACCTGTACATTAGTATCATAAATTATAACTCTGCAGTTGTTTAATTAATTGTTTATGATTAGCTATATATGCATCTTTTGTATAATTTCTTTGCCTAGCTGTATTTATAGCAATTGCATAATTGTCATTGTTCATTTCTGTTATATTGGTCAGTCTTTTCTCTTTATACAGTTGTATATATGCTGTGTTCTATGGAGCCGGGTCTTGGCTGAAAAGGGTCAACAGACCTCCTCGCTTACTCGAGCTACAAATGTTGCATAAATAAATAATGATGTCTCATAGAGGTTATCATCTTTAAATGTGTAACTTTGCATGGTTTACTTTGGGTGTTTCATTTTATAATGCAGTTTCTAGTCCTGCCATGTCTAAGCTCACCATAGTTGTAGGATGTATGTATTTTAAGGGTTTGATAAGAAGAGTTCCATCTTTGATATCCCGTAGGAGTTGCATTGCATGTATTAATACCTCTAAGGAGACAAAACTTTCCAAAACTGCCAGACACCCCCTATTCAGATCATGTAAATTGCAGCCAACTCTTTCCACTGCATCCAGGCTCAGAAATGTTGTAATTTACATGGCCCATAGTATTGTGGAAAAGTCTGATAGGGCGTGCAATTCTAGCTACACATTTTTTTTTTTACTTAAGACACAAAGTTAACCTTTCTAGATTTCCCACATATAGTAACCTCCCCAACTTAGTCTAGCTGTTAAAGAGAGAAAGAGATATGGCAGATTCGGATGGCAGTAGGTGTTAAACTTCATCCTCTCCATTATTTATTTTCCAGGAAATAGAAGATCCAGCTATGGATGTGGTTTTGCATATTCTACAGTTATAGCAACAGGAAGGAATGGGAAGAAGGCTGTTTCTGCAAACTGTCCTCCTATGAGGTCAGGGGTCTAGAGGCCAGGGTATCCTAATCATGGTGGATTGCAGCAGGCCTGACTCCTTTCCTGACTTTATCCCACAGGAGACAATTGGGGGTAATTCTCCCTTAGTATCCAAGCATAAAGAAGGATCTCGAGGCTGCCCTTCTTAGTCCTTCTTAAGTAGTAGTTTGGGTTAGTGAGGGTGCCATACAAGTGATATCAGAGAGAGTGTCAGTACTGTTGATCAGGTATATGCCTAGCTTATGAAGCATTTATTACATTATATGTGCACTTTATTTACAAAGCACAGATACTCATGATGTAGCATTCTTAACAGTTCATATATGTATTGTTGAAAAAAGGAGATAATTCACGTTATCTAAAAGGGTTCTGATTAACTATCACTACTTTTTGAGGTCATCATGACAAATGCCATAAAAATTACATTTTGGGAAAACACAGATGATTCTTGGTACAAAGTCACATCAAGAATGGTAAATGTAATATTATTAAAGCTCCCTTTGTATAGAAGATATTCTGTTGAGAAAAATGGTCCCTTACCCATTTCCAGCATTCACCTGTAACATTTGCTTTCCTGTCTGTCCACTTGAAGCTGCCCCTTACCCTCACTGCATATTCAAATTGTCTTCTAGTTGTTCTTCTAACTTCACCTAGTTCAAAGCACCTGGTAATTAAGGAAGACTACATAACTATCTAAAATAAGTGCGTTATATTACGAAGTTGGTAGGAGCCTGGGATTTAGTAGTCAGTGCCAGTGTGTGTGTGAGAACTGACAGGGTTAAATGAACCGATTGATGACATCCCCTGTAGTGTAGCAGTAACAGATAGCTGTGAATGGAGTTGGGTATGAAAGGGAACTGATGAAGCCAGTTTTCATTTGAGTTTGTTTCACATCAGCTCATCTTTGTAAGTAGTGTGTTTTTACAATATGAGCAGCAACAGTGAAAAATTTAGTTAGTTGGGTGCATTTCAGAAACCAGAAAATGCTTGTACTGTAGATCTTTCAAGAATTTGTTTTCCCGCACTGTGAGATATATGTGTTAGCAGAGATAGACCTATTTAGTGTTGGGGAGTAAAACACTTAAGTGAATACGATATCACAGGGTTTCAAAAGATACAGAATTGCATGTTTAATATCGTTAAATTATTTTGTCTTGTTACTGTGCTGGTCTTTGTCTGTATCATTTGTACCAGATGACTTGCATCATATCAGATATTTCACCATGTCCTTTTTCCTATTTCATTTTTTTCTTATCTGGTGTACTTCTCAGTTTGATGAAATGAATGTCTTTGTTTCTCACTGTGTTAGACACAATATATGATTTGAAAATCCTAGACAATTTAAAAGTGCTGTTACTGCTTCTTGTCTTTTATACATTGTCTCTAGTGACACTGCACTCCCATTGCAAATGTTTGTCTGCTTCAGGTATGTGGCCATCTGGGTTCTTGCTACTGAATATATCAAAAAGCAAAGGAAATTGTCTGTCAAAGAATATACCAAAACTGCAAAGGAAATGCCTATCTGTATGTGTATACTTGTGCAAGCACAATTAGGTGCATCTGTTTAATAGATAAACCTTAACAAACAAAAAAAAAAAAGTGATGAAATTGTCATTTGCTGAAATTATTGCAAAAGCTTGAACAGTAACAACTAAAGTAAACCCTGTAAAAATCTAGGTCTTGCTGTAAATTCGTGATACAGCTGCATGTATCAAGGCCAAGAGATTCTGGCTTGATGCAAGCATACGTAATGTTTAATTGGATCTGTAGATAGATGTATGAGCTTAGAAGATGTTTTTAGCAGTTGCAGTGTGATGCATGTGGTGGCTAAAACTATGCATTAGACTTGTTTTACATGTTTTGTATTAGAATTATTTTCTTAAGTGCAGTGATGAATGATACAAAATGTAATAAAAAGAAATAAAATTAAAATAGCAACATACTGACGCACATTAATCTTCAGTGCATATGATCTTACACTTTCTATTCTTCTTGAGCCTCAGGTTCCTTTTCAGTAACATAAGGATTGTTTTTGCAGTCTCCTTGTGCTGTGTCATCTACTGACACCACATAGCTGTGGCATTGTATGGGAAGTGTGCAGGCACTAGCAGGTCAACAGACTTCAAAGCAGTTTGAAATGTTCGCACAATACCCATAATCTGTAATGATTTCATCCATTTTACAGTTACCTGTGATTCTGAACAGCAAATAGAAGTTTGCTTTGTATCAGAAAATGATATTTTAAACAAAGGGCTTGTTGCAGAGCCTGTCTACTCCTGAAGAAATCTTCTTCCAGCTGGATGACTGTCCTTTAATTGTAACTTTCTAAATTGCATATGGAGTAACCAACTAATGTTCTGAAGGGGAGTCAGAATTATTTTTGAAACCCTAGTGAATGGCACTCATTTATGCAATCACTAGTGTGTGTGACTGGCAAATACCTAGATGATGAATTGCTTGTGTACTGAAGTTTTCATTTTTATGATGAAAATGCAAATTTAGAGTTGGTATATATAAGTTACAGGGGATTCCTAGCAAACAATGGAACAGACAAATTGTCAAATGCTATATGGTCGAACCCATATCATCGACAATTCAGTCCATCGAACTGTTGTGGCTGAGATCGTGTTACAGGTAGAGATCAGGAAATTTGGCACTTTCCCCACTGTGGTGGGATCTCAGAGTTGGTATATATAACTGTCAGGGAGTGTAGGGGGTGCTGGGAGGCTTGCCTCCTGCAAAAGGAGTTTTTATGATGTTTGGGGGTGTTGTCTTTGTTTTGAGTTTGTTTCGACGGCTTGAATTGTCGATGATATGGGTTCAACCATATGACATTCAACAATTTGCCTGTTCAGTTATTTGATACATATATAGGCACAGGTACCCAAGTTACAGGGATGAAGAAGGTGCTGCTTCCACACCAGGGGGTGCAAGGGGAGCTTGCCCAATTGAAAAAATGATTTTTCTTGTGATCTGTTTACTCCCAAAAGCTGTTAAATTTTGAGAGATTTCACTTGTTTGTGATCATACTTCTGTGAGGCAATCAGAAATGAGTCAAACACTTGTCAGAGAGCTGCTCTGAAGTGCAGGGTTTATGCTTTCATTTCAGCTTTCAGACAGTATTTACGTACACGTTTAGCACTAAGGTGGTATACTGTCTTGGGAGTTAGAAGAAATGAGTATGTTACATGGTGAAGAGCTTAATTTGAGTGGTCCTTGTTTAGGGTAAAATTTCAAGAATGTTATTTTTATGTGGTAGTGTAAGAAATAATCTGGTAAAAGGAAGTCCATCCTCCATAATAGTAGGAGTAATATCAGAAGGCATTAGGTTAACAGAGCAAGTTAAACTATCCCCTTGCTGCTAAGTACCCTTCCCTATCCCAATGCACATTTCACAGTTGTGCCAGATCTCCCCATATCTTCATCAAATTCAGTCTTATTTTTTTTTCTTTCAAGGAAGAAGTAAGTTGTGTTAAAGGTTTATGTTTAAATCTGACAAAGTAGTAATATGGTGAGCAGACATATGCAAAGATATATAAATCCCATCCAGTAATAGTGCCTGCCTCCCTATTCTCACTCCAGAAAAATAATCGTCTTCTGTGTATCCATGTAATGTTAAATTGGGAAGAAAATGAGGAACTAAAGTAGCGCATTAATGTATTTCACATTGATGCTGTCATGCATAAATGTAGCTTGCCTCCTTAACCCAATCCCAAGCAGACAGCCACTTTCTCTGTACCACTTTTATGTCAGTCCTGGGTGAAAGTGCTTTAGTGAACTTCTGTGCACAACACTGAGATTCACTTGTGAGAAACATCAAAAAAATAAGGACCTTACAGTCTCCAGCCCCCTCAGAAGTTATAATGATCTCCTTTGCACACTTCTGAGTTTTATGTGTGAAAAAAATTAAAGAAATAATGACCATTCTGTCCTCAGCCCCCCATACAAGTTATAACTACTTTCTTTTCACACCTATGAGCCGGACCAGTTTTAGGCTAGGTGGGGTTCAGGGCAGAAACTCCTCCAAGTCTGTTAAGATTAAATTGCACCATTTGGTGTGTGAACACTGCCAGGTCCCCACCAGCTCTGTGGGTCTAGATGTTCTGTGATGCATTTTGTCTATAATTTAAAAGACAGTTACTTGTATTACTGTTTTATTTAATGCTACTCACAAGAGTTGTATTTCTGCCCACCAGTGATGTGTGTGTGTCCACAGATAAAAATCCATAAAGTTATTTTAAATCACACATTGCCACTGGCAAAGCCAGGTTTATCACAAGGTGCACGTGCACATGCATACACTCACATGGACACACACACACACACACACACACACACACACACACACACACACACACACACACACACACACACACAGCCAAGCACTGTGAGTTGGCAGTGCTGATCTCTGTGCCATTGTGTCAGTGATCAGTTGCTTTTACGCACTTCCTGACAAACAGGCAAAAATAGCCACTTATTCCGCACAGTGATGATGACTGACCATGATGAAAAATGAAAGAAATTTTAGTTAAGTTGTTACACACAAATTACAGCAGTACCCTTAACATACACATATAAGCATAAGTGTATCATGAAATGATAGATATTCTTTATACCGATCACTGCTACAGTAGCCTCAGCTGTGTGGGTTATATCCTGCAAATATATAATAGCCCACCAGCTTACAAAGCTTCAGGACACCTTCCACATGCTGAAACCTTTGGTCAACTCGAGTTGAGCTGATTAAATACAGATTTGGGCATCAAGCACTTACAAGCTTTCCTACCACTGAAGAATATGCCCCTCTGAGGCTTTCAAGGATCAACAGTCAGCTTATGCTGGGCAGATAAGTTCCCTTTGGGGTAAAACCTTCTTATATGAAACATTGTATGTTATGTAGTCCAATCTCGCCTACATTCTTAACCGTGGGGTCGGAGCCAAATGTCGGCTCCGACTTGGCCATACTTTAGCTCAAAGTCTTTCTATTGGCTGGGCTAAGATGGTATCACATGCTGCACTGCTCTCTATCCCCAGATCTCATTTGCCGCTCGTGTAGCTCAGACGTGGTCTCGCTCTTGGCTGTGGCTAAGTACCTTTTCTTCTTTATAGCAGAGAAGTTTTTTTGTATAAAAATCTATTTTCATAGCTACTTGTGTGTGTTTCTTGAACTGCATTGTGGAAAAGTTGTTTTTTTTCTTATAGTGTGTTCTTGTGGTATCCCACTAGCTGTTTCCAATGGGCTAGGACCGTTTCAGTTAGAGGACCTAGTCTGTCCCCTTGCTTCCTTGTGTGCTAACTTTTTCCCTTGGGCTAAAACCGTTTAAATTACAGGAATTAGTCCTCCCCCTTGTATTTGTGTCTAGGGCCGTTTCAGGGAGGCCCGACTGTGTGATTCCAGAGACAGTCGGGAGTCAAATCTCACTATACCCGTAGGCCTGGCAAGGTATCACCCAGGACCAATGGGTTCTACGAATAATTTCCAGAGGATATGTCATTCCCTTCTCATCAACTCCCCCTCCAATCAAGAAAATCCCGGATGTTCCACCTAGTCAAAGGGATTCCGCAACTTCAGAAGTTTCAAAGCTGCTAGAAAAAGGAGCCATCCAACATGTCCCCTCAGACCAGATCGAATTAGGGACTTGCTCCAGATTCTTTTTGGTGCCGAAAAGGACAGGGGACTTGAGATCCATTTTGGATCTCAGCCGATTGAACACCCATGTACAAAAGTCCAAATTCCGAATGGTCACGTTGCAATCTATTCTCCCATTGTTGAGAAAAGAAGTGTGGATGTGCTCCATCGACCTCAAGGATGCTTACTTACCACATAAAGATGGACAGGGCATCCAGAAGTCACCTACACGTCTGGCTGGGAGCCAGTCACTTTCAGTTTCGAGCCCTGCCCTTTGGTCTCACCACAGCCTCCAGGGTGTTTACCAAATGCATGGCAGTGGTGACTGCTCACTTGAGATGTCAGGAATTCCAAGTGTTTCCATACCTGGATGACTGGCTCCTCACTGCCACCACCAGACATCTGCTACTTCAGACCAGAGATGCTACTATCAACCTATGTCAAGTTGGGCATCACCTTGAACTGGGAAAAATCTGCCTTGCTGCCCTCGCAGTGTGTCACATTTATAGGCGCCAAATTAGACACTGTCCTCATGTGGGTGTTTCTACCACAGGAAAGACTCAGAGTCTTACAACAACAGGTTTACACCTTGCTCCCTCTGAGAAGAGTGAAGGCAAGATTGGTCCCCCAATTGTTGGGGACGATGGCTGCTGCGATTATGTTAGTTCCCCTGGCAAGGTTACATATGAGGCTCCTTCAGTGGCTACTCTTCGCCCAGTGGTCTCTTCAACGTCTTCCACCTTCTCATCCAATTCTACTCACAGACAGGTGCAAACAGGATCTCAGTTGGTGGCTTCACACCGACAACCTCAATGCGGGAAAGCCCTTCGTTCCTTCGCCTCCGGTTGCCACGGTGACCACGAATGCCTCCCAGATGGGGTGGGGGGACATTATCTAGGCAGGACAGTTCAAGGCACGTGGCAAGAGCACGAGATGCATCTGCATATCAATATCCTGGAGATGAGAGAAGTGCTACTAGCGTTGCAAGCACTTCAGAGCTTTCTTCCTCTTGGGAGTATTGCAATCCACTCAGACAATATGTCGGTGGTATGGTATCAGAACAAACAGGGAGGAACCAAGTCGTACCCCCTTTGCAGAGAGGCCATGCGAGTGTGGCAGTGGGCCAGTGTCTTTTCAACATTTTCTGGTAACAACGCACATTCCGAGGAAGTCCAGTGTGATCACAGACAGGCTAAGGAGGGCTATCCTGATGCCTCACGAGTGGTCCTTGAATTGTCAAGTTGCGGAGCAGATTTTCCGCAGGTGGGGTCAACCTTGCTGCGAAATTTTTGCCAGCCCCTTCAATGCCAAATACAGCAGCTATTTCACCCTTATCCCCCCCTCAGGGGGAGTCACCCAGGGACGCTCTAAACCACAATTGGCCCTCCGGTCTACTATATGCCTTCCCTCCGGTTCCTTTACTGTCAAAGGTTATTCAGAAAGCAAAACCCTTGGGAAGCAAAATGATTCTGATTGCTCCATACTGGCCTTGTCAAATTTGGTTCCCCTTTCTCCATTTCTATCTCATGGACGCTCCTTGGATTCTGGACCCACAACCAGACTTACTGACTCACATGTCAGGGCAGCTCCATCCCTCTCTTCGGACCCTCCGGTTGACAGCTTGGCTACTCCACTTCCGTCATTAGTTAGGCTTCACCATTTTTTGCCGGAGGTGGTTCATATTCTATCTTCCTCTCATAAGCCTTCGACCAGGAATATTTATTACAGCAAATGGAGGAGATTTTCCATCTGGGCACATGCCAAAAAGATTGACCCTTACCCAGCTCCAGTCGTCAGTATTGGAGTTCCTTTCTATGCTTTTTCAACCAGGGATCAGCTGCCACAACCATTAAAGTACAGTTGGCGGCGATTTCTACCTTTCATGTCGCAGACAAACTTAGTCTAATGGCACATAGACTCTGTAAGGCTTTCCTGAAGGGCATTTTGTTGCTTCGTCCTCCTGTGTCTGATCCTGTTATGCCCTGGGACTTTAACTTTGTTCTACAGGGTCTTACGTCACCCCCCTTTGAGCCTGCAGCCACTTGTGATTTAAAATTCTTAACTTGGAAGACTGTCTTTTTGGTAGCCATCACATCAGCCAGATGTGTTTCGGAGCTTCAAGCTTTATCAGTCGAACCACCTTATTTGATTTTTCATAAGGACAGGGTTTCTCTCTTACTGAATCCTTCCTTTCTTCCCAAAGTAGCGTTAGTTAGTAACCTTAACCAATCCATTGAATTACCTGTGTTTTTTCCTCAGTTCTCGAACAAGGCAGAATTCAAATTTCATCAGTTGGATGTGGACAGACAATTACAATTTTATTTGCACAGAACGAAGGACCTCAGAAAATCTGATCAGTTTGTTTCATTTTCGGAAAACAGAATTGGGTCTCCTGTTTCCAAAGTCATGTTGTCCAGGTGGGTTTCCAGTTGTATTTCTTTCATTTATACTTCAGGGGGAAGAGATTTACCATTCCGAATGAGGGCTCACTCTACCCGGTCTGTATCTACATCTACAGCTTTTCAGGCCAGATTGTCTATGGATGATATTTGTGCTGCTGCTACTTGGGCTTCTCCTCACACCTTTGTTACTCATTACAAGCTAGATGTGGTATCTAGAGGCAGGTCTTCCTTTGGTTCCACAGTGCTCAGGAGTATTTTCCACTGAGCCTCCCAGGATTTAGGTGCTGGGGCCGCTGTCCCACGGGTAAGAATGTAGGCGAGATTGGACTACATAACATCAAGACGTTATGTACTCACCATGACGTTCGATGTATGTTGTCCATCTCGCCTCACATTCTTACTTACCCCCCCACCTTCCTCCATCCTGGAGGATCTGGAGGTTAGGCCTGGTTTCAGAGTTCCCTTCATTCTTGGTTTGTTCTTCCTTCCTTAGGTGTTGTTATGCATGGAGAGTGAGTGCTGGTTCTCGCAGCAAACTAGATCTGGGGATAGAGAGCAGTGCAGCATGGGATACCATCTTAGCCCAGCCAATAGAAAGACTTTGAGCTAAAGTATGGCCGAGTCGGAGTCGACATTCTGCTCCGAACCCACGGGTAAGAACATGAGGCGAGATGGAGTACATACATCGAACGTTATGGTGAGTACATAACTTGTTGTTGTTTGATAACTTTCCAGAACAGGTAAGTGTTATTTTAAACCTAGGAGTTTGTGTTTTAATGGACTGTCACAAGAGACTCTTTTTACTGTCCATTTAAAAGTTGTTTAAAGTATTTTAAAAGCATTTTTTTCTGTGTTTATTGTACTTTTTGGTGCCAGCAAAGTGTTTTAAAGTGCTTTTTACTTTAATTTTCTGTGATAAAAGTGACTTTTAGAGGCATTAAATTTTTACTGATTTTGCTGCTTGCTTTTCCTGTGAAAGAGGCACCATTTTTTGGCTTGACCATGGAACAAACTATCTGCCCCAATGTCGATCCTTCTTCCAGACACGCAAAAAAAAAATTAAGGAAACCGCTTTTACTGTCACAGTAGGCTATCAGTGTGTCAAAGCCCTATGGCTAGATGACTGTGGTGTGGCCACTAGCTTTACCTGTGAGTACTTGTCTTTTACCCCGGATCCCTCTGGTGTAGCACCTACAACCACTATGGACCAGGAATTAGCAATGTTCGCTGCAGCTGTTGGGGTCCCCTCAGTGGGTAAGGGAGAGCCACTCTTGTTGGTACTGGGAGAGGGAACAAGGAAGGGTTCACTGTTTGGTCAGAATGTTGTGCCCATCCCTAGGGAAGCTGCTGCTGCCATTAATAACACTATTGTATTGGCTCCATTTTTACTGTCAAAAAGAAACCGAAAACTAAACATGTAGCTACTCTTCAGATTTCTTTCTGACAAAAGAAAGAGGGATACCCCTTTGCCTGAATAGATTCAAAATTCTGAATCTGAATAGTAAGATTAAGGGGGCTATACTGGTTCAGATCCAGATTTCTGATTCAGATCCAGAAGGTTGTTCAGTTTCTAATTCTCCATGTGGGTTTTCTCTTTCTCTGAGACTATTTCCATAATGGCCCATTGTTTTCAGTGGGAGAACACTGAGGTTTTTCAGCCTGTCAGAAAATACTGTGAACTGTTAAGGAAGGAAGTTGTAGAACCTTCACATCTTCCTCCTGTTCTGTCAGCTTTGGAGCAAGTTTGTTACAGCTTGCAGTTTTCCTGATAACTGCCCTTAAAAGGCAGATAAAAGATTGAGTAACTTCCTAAGTTTTTAAAACTTTTTCCAAACTCGTCCCAGTAGCTATAGCTTTAGTTAATCCTGCTGCTGCTAAACTTTTAGTTAATTCCAATTATACTCTTCCTGAAAAGGATGGGAAGGTTATTAATTAGTATGAGGAAAAAGTATATGTTTCTGCAGCTTTGATTTTCAGACTTTTAAATTGTCAGGTTCATGTGTTTAGGCTTGTTCTAATTGATTGTGAAAGTATGAGATACGTTTTCTCTGCAGTCTCTTCTTGTGAGGAAAATCTGCTTTAAATAATCTATTTTCTTGTACTGTACAAGTCACAACTCATTGTTTACAGTGTGTATGATTTTAGTTGATACTTCAAGGGCTTTGGTCACTGGTACTCTGTTTAGAAGATTTGCCAAGCTGTATTCTCAGAACCTCCTAGCTGATGTTAAAAATGAGATTTTAAGTTTTCCTTTTGGTCTTGATTTAGTTTTTGACCCTCTGCTGCAGAGGTGATCAAAAGGTGTGAAGAGAGGATAAGATGATACAGGGAATCTTTTCAGCCTTTTTTTTTAATTTCTAAGGGATTCTCTAACTCCTTATGCAGTTTTAGCAAAGTACATAAATAAATAAATAAATAAATAAGCAGTCTCAAGAAAATGCAGGTAAGTAGACAGTTAAGAAGAAATGGCAAGGGGGTACCAAACTGAATTCTGGATCACCCCCTTCCAAAATTAAGGACTATCTGAGAAGTCAGAATGACTGTTTAAGGGACCTTATCCCCCCAACCTTGGCAGTTCCTTTACCTTTCCAGAAAAACTGAATCCCCACTTTTCTCTTTGGCAACAGATAATTTAAGACAAATGGGTTTGAAGCTCAATGTTACAGATGGCAGTGGAAGGAAATTCCTCCTTTCCAGAGGGTAATCTGTTCTGGGCCAGACTCTATATTTCCACCTGCTGTTCTTTATCACATGCCGTCCCAGAGAGTGATAGAACCAGTTCCTCCTTTCCAAGTGAGAAAAGTTTTTATCCAAGGATGTGCCAAAGGAAGAAAGAAAATGCTTGAAGAGCAGTTCTAGAGCATTCTTTCCTAGCCCTGTGACAGTAGGGAAGTTCAAAATGCTGTCACTTCACAACCTGTCACCTCTTCTTCCTCATTCAAGTTTCCTGGTAACACTAGGTTTAAAAGATGAATATCACACCCCTGTTCATCCAGACTTAAGATGTTTCATAAGGTTTTGTGTGTCTGATCTTATTATCAGTTATCTGCCTTACCATTTAGACTCCTCCACTGCAGCAGGAGTGTTCACAAAGTGTCTCGCTCCGGTTATAGCTCAATGCAGGCTACAGAGTATCCACATTTTTCCATATTTAGATGACTTGCTTATCTTTACCATCTTTTCCAAAGTGTCAGGAATCTCTCACATGGTTGAGAGATCTCTTACACAAGCTGGGATTCCAAGAGAACATTCATTCCTTCACACAGGATTGTGTACCTGGGGTGTAGACACCTCATTTTAAAGAGCGTTGCTACCACAGGAAAAAGTAGATACCTAGATCTATTTCTAAGGTTTTCCACCCAGACTTGGTCACTGTGAGGGAATACCTCATAATTCTGAGTCTCATGGCATCTATGACTCTCATGATACCCCAGGCAAGATTCCACATGACAAAGATAGAATGGTATCTGAAATCTCTTTGGTCCCAGCATCAACATCCTTTGTATTTTCAAATCCCAGTGCTGCAGTTTTTCAGAAGAGAAATCACTTGGTAGAGACAGCAAATATCTTTAAATCCAGGTCTCCTCTTCTCCCTCCCTGTTCCAAAGTAGTCAGTCACCACAGATGCCTCAGACTTTGCCTGAGGAACACTTTCAGGTGGGATGAAAGTGCAAGGTGTGTAGGACACCAAGGATAGATGCAAGCACATAAATATGAAATAAATGCTTGCCATGATCAAGGCACTCAACTCTTTGCATCATCTTTCATTTATGGGACCTCTTCAGGTTGTTACAGACAATAACACAGTTGTTGTACATCAACCGGCAAGGGGGATCTAGGTCATACCCCCTTTGCTGATTAGTCTTGTTAGCTTGGGATATAGCTTCACAGCACAGTCTCACTCTACATGCATCCTATATTTAATTGAGAGCAAACTTTTTGTGGCTGGCTGAGCAGGATAAATACAGTCCCTCATGAATGTCAACTAGATCGGGGGTCTTTCAAGACTAGATACATCTGTGCAGAGTTCCTCAAGTAGACCTGTATGCCTCCTGTCTGAACATTCAACTGGCAAGATTCTGCTCCAGGACTCCATGTAAGAAGGCCTGGAAGGCAGGTACCTTTTTGTTTCTTTGGACAGGAATGTTCCTGTATGCTTTTCTTCCCTTTCCAGTGATGTCCAGGGTACTTCTGAAGGTCCAGAAAAAATCCCCCAAGGTCATCATGGTGACTCCCTTCTGGCCAAGTCAGCAGTAGTTCCTCCCTTCTTTTGGAAATGGTAAGGGCAATTACCACAAACTTTCTGACAGACTGGATCTACTCATACAAGATCAGGGGTATTTAATACATCCCACCCCAATCAACTTCGGTTGACTGCTCGGATGATAGGGTTTTAATTTCCTTAAGGCACTTGTTTAGTGAAGATGTACAGCAGCTACTAATGTAGACTAGAAAGCCTGCTATTAGAAAATCCTATATTAACAAATGAGAAAGGTTTTCTAGTTGGTGCCAGTAACATAACCAGTACCCATTCAGGGCTAGTTTTTCTCTGTTTTTTACAATATTTGTGTAAGTTACTATCCTCTATAGTCTTTTGTACTCTTCATTAAGGTTCGTTTATTGGCCATTTCAGTAAGTGTGCCAATAGATCTTCCTCCTTCAATGCATTCTTGTGTTAAAATGTTTTTGAAACTGGTTTTGCATAAGAGGCCTCCAGGAAAGCTAGTGACCCCTCTTTGGGATCCTAAGTTTGTCTTAGAGAAGCTAGCAATTGCTGCATTTGAACCAGCTAACCTGGCTGACCTGATGTTCTTAATATTGGAAAATAGTTTTTCTCATTGCTCTGTCCTCTGCACAAAAGGTACCTAAGTTGCAGGCACTTATGGTGAGTCAACCCTACCTCATTTTCCATGGGGATTGGGTTTCTTTGTGAGTTAATCCTTCTTTTATGCCAAAAGTGATATCCAAGTTTACTTTAAGCCAAACTGTCCCATCTTCCTATTTTCTTTCCTGTACCTAAAAATGAGGGAGAATGGGTACTCCATATTTTGGATGTCCACAGACAACTCTGGTACTATTTTGACAGAAATAAATCTTTCAGATTGTTGGATTAATCATTAATTTCTTGTGAAAGTAAGAAGGGACAACCTGTGTCAAAGCAAACTATTTCCAAATGATTCTTTAAGGCTAATACTTTTTGTTATACTCACCACAAAAAAAATCTTCAAGGCTGGGTCAAGACCCAATCTATCAGGACCTTGGTTTCATCTGTGACTTTTTGGAAAGGGTTGGATTCTAGATGTATTCTTGAAGCAACAAGTTGGTCCTGTGTACATACCTTTACAAGGCACTATAAGCTTGATACCTTCTCTAGGTCTAGAATCAGGCTTTGCTATGACCATTTTCCAGGGGCTGTCAGACTGTTCTCCTTCCACCTCCCAAAGTTTGTAAGCTATGGTAATCTGTCCATGTAGTTAAGGCTACTGTAGCAGTAATCAGCAATGATCAGTATGAAGAACATAGTACAATTGTGTAAGTAAACTTGCCATAACAGTATATGTTCAAATGATCACTACTGCAGTAGCTGCTCCCTCCCTCCATCGCCTTTGGTTTTTGATATGTTGTTTTTGCTAGGTGTAGACTCTGTGTTTTGTTGTTTCTAGCATTGTCCTTTCAGTACTCGGGTTCCCTGTCACCATTGGCATGAAATCTCTAAAGGGCTTGGCACCCAAACCTTTAGTTTTTATAGCAAGCTTAGCTCAAGCTGACTAATGGTTTGGACCCTTGGAAGGTGTCCTAAAGCTTTGGAAGCTGGCTAGCTGTTATATCTTTGCAAGATATAACCCATATAGCTTATGCTACTGCAGCAGTGATCATTTCATCTACTGTTATGGTAAGTTTACTTACACAACTGTTCTTTTACACTGATTTCATCAAATACAATAAACTTTGTGACACTACCTCTGTCACACTGACTGTTCAGTTATGAAGTAACAGTGGTGCAAATCACTTTTATCCACATATGCCATTTTTATCCATTGATTACAGTCAAGTCATTGACTATGTGAATGTCAGATGTCTGAGTCTGAAAATAAAATAGCCACAGAAAAGTATCACAGCTTGATTTTCACAACTACACATTTGTTTTGGCAAGTCAAACAAATGACTGTTTAACTAGATCATGACAGGAGTGCTGGTCATTTTCATTCACAGCCAGTGCCCTTTTCGTGAATGATGGATAGATTCATTGGGCACACCTCAGGTAATATAATAGTAATAATAATGATAATAATAGTAATAGTAATAAAAATAATAACATATTTCAATTTATTTTCATAGAAATGACTAGTAGCTGCAGTAAATCATTCAATGTTCACCCAAATGCACCCTTGTACTGCAGACATAGATTAACTGTTTAAAGTGAGCAAATGACAAGAGGGTCAGTTATTTCATCCACAAACAGCTCCCTTTACCTCCATCCAGCAGTTGTGGGCACTTTGTTGACTGTGTACACTTTAGACATATGATTGTGGTAAAAGTAATGGCTACATTAACTTGTTACAGCTGAGTACACCTCCAGGAATTTCTGCAGTTGCCTCCTACTGTGCTTCTAGGCATGAAATGTTGTTTGTTCATATTTGCATTAATAATTCCAAAACCATGCTACACACAATGTATCAGAATATTTTATCTTAAAGCATACATGATGGCAAACTACATTGCAGTGATATTTGACCTCTGTCAGTGAGTATTTGTTAGAACTTTAAGGTGATAACTTCATTTTTAAAGGCTTAAGCTACACCCACTGGGAGTTAAAGGTACACATTCAAAAGAGCTGTACTGGAGGGAATGAGTTAATGCATTTCAACTTTGTTTCATACAAACAGTAGCTGTAGTAAAGTATTAGAAGTTGCTGTGCACTATTCACTTTTGTCCTGCAAAGCCAAAATAATGTGCAAATGATACCAGTCAGGTGTAACCATCTACAGCCAGCATCTACCTAGCAGTTATGTCTGCTTTTTTTGTCTGTGAACATCCCAGATGTCAAACTGTAAGAAAATAAAAAATAACATTATGGGCCATTGTAATGTAGTTCAAATCTGTTACAAAAGACACAGTGTTGCTTGCTGTGCCACAGCTGTATACAACAACATTAACCCTGGAAAGTTATCACTTTTAATATCTGGTTGCTTGTAATGATTTAAAAAAAAAGAATCTTACTGCTGCTTCACTTTTTCATGGCAACTATCTACCCCAATTTATCATTTAATATTTGCAGGCCTTCTGCCACTTGCTGTCTCATGAATCATGTAGATTGCAGGTTGGCAAGGAGCAAAAAGCCCACAGATTGATTAGTCATGTATAAATTGCCTAATCAATGAGTGCTGCTGCTGTTTGAACAGGGTTACTATAGGCCTTTCTTTCATTTATTATTTTTAAAGTTCACATTTCCTTAATTTAAAGAAATAAATATATTTGTGTTTGAAAAGCATCCTAGATGAATGGTGCCCTAGACAGCTACCTTGTTCACCTGTTAATGAGATGTCTTATTATGATAAAATTAATGAATTGATAAATAACTAATGGTCACAGTAATGCATTTCAGCTTGTTGCTTTCTCACACATACAGTGCTACCATTTGCTCACTCTTGCATGTGTGCGTGTGTGCATGCACAGATTCATATACAGTATGAACTCAAGTTACTCATTCTATGTAAGAAAAAAAAACATCCTGTAGGCTGGAACCTAAAGATGACTGGCAGTAGCAGGTGGACAGGATCACAGTCACGCAGAACATTATTTGGTAAAAAAATTAATTTAGAAAGAACAGTTTGTGGAACTTTTTGACCCCCAATCCTCCCTGTATTTGAGCTTGCCCACAAGTACATCTTTTTGTTACTTTTAATTCTCAGGCTGCCTCAAGATGCTCACTGCTTCATTTAGCAGTCCAACTAGCTCCCATTGAAGTACTTCTTCTTTTGCTCTACCGTGGCAGGAGTAACTGTAATAAGGCATAAATGTTGTATTCTGCATTGTGACATATGTATAAATACTGGGATATTTTGCAAATAGCCCAAGCAAGTAAATAAACTTATTTTTTTCAAACAGAAGTCAGAATTCTGTACAAGTACTATTGTGCATGCATGAAGCTCTATGTTAGGAAATAGGAAAGTCTACTATATATGTGAAAAAAGTCACATAATAATGACAATGATGATGATGTTAATAATGATACTAGTAAAATTAGTTTCTGTATTTTTTGTTTGAAGAGGTTGAAGCCCAGTAATTCAGTAGCATGGATCACCCCTGTTTAAAATGTAGAAAGTAAAAAACTGCAGGTCTGTTTAAAAGAATTGCTAGCAACACAAGTTTCTGGTGAACCTTGAGGTTCAGTAGCTTCAACATCCTATAGGAAGTTTGTTATACTGTGCTTACCATCCTAGTCTAAAAAAAAAAAAAAGATGATTTCTTGCTTTCTTGTTGACCAGATCTTTCCATCTTTGCTTTCTAAAATAGATGACACACAGTTCAGAAAATATAGATTACATTTTCGTACATTTAGTGGTGCCCCAGTTTGTTGGAGGTGTTTCCCTTGTACCCAACAGCTCAAGGCCATATATGCTGTAGTGTGCCTTTTCTCTTGCCTCTCCTGCCATTAACTGTGACAGGTTTACTAAATGCTAATAAGAGGCATTCTTATGTCGTTTCTCCTGCTTTATCTGTTGCAGTCAGGATATCTTTCATGGTTTTCTATCCACTGCCTAGGTTTACTTCGCTAACCTCTGCACCACACTTTGTAAATTTGGTATAGGTCTCCAGGAAGCCAGTGTCCTTCCTGATGGTGTTATCCTGACTTCAGGTCTGGTTTGAGTACAGAATGCCATGGTGTCAGTTTTGTCATTGTATGGCTTGAAACTTCTGGCATTGGAGATCCTGTCAACATTGATCTTGGTGCTCTTACCACTGATACCAGGTACCACAGTTTTAGCACCATTCTCAGTCCTAACCTTATTCAGCTTAGTATTAATATTAGTGGCAAATTTAGACTAATGCCACTGGTCCCAGTGGCCTCAATGACTCTATTTCCCTTTCTTGTTTCCTTAAATTCAGGGTATTAATGTATTAGTTTACAGTAATAATTATAGTAACATAACTATTTGTTGATTTAGGTTAGAGTTTATATATTTAATATTCATTTCCTTTTTAGCTAAAGCTGCTTTGACCTGCCTTCACACTAGCCAGTAGACATCCCCACTCCTCTACTCATACTACTCATTACCATTAACTGTAACTCCCACTCCCCTCCCGTCATAAGCCTTACCTGCTATTAACTTTTTCACTCGCTTAATAAAACTCCTTCAATCACTCCTGATTTATTCTACTAACCTTAAATAAATTCTTAAACCCTTTAATTTTTTTCTGACCTGAAACTAAATCATGGCTATATCTTTCAAAACTCTTATTTCTCTTCCTCCTTTTTCTAATTCTTTTCTCAGCTTTAACCACTTACCTTAATGCTGACCTGCTTACCACCCCATCTCCCGCACTCTGTTGTCCCACTACCCACCATACAAATAACTACTCCACCCCTATTACCCCCTCTCTCTTTAACCGTTCCACTATATCATTTCACAAGTTCAAAGTATTGTTCATACCGAATGTTCAACCTGTGATCAAAACAAAACATCAGTTCCTTTGCAAATGTTTCTTCTTACAAATACTTCAAGGGACAATACTACTGTTATCTGGTGATATTCACCACAAACCACTTTAACCATACATCTACAGCACCCCCCTTCCAACTGCCTCACAAATAACTCATTGCGATTGCAAGCCTCCAGCAGCACCCCCCCCCCACTTCCAGCTGCCTCACAAATAATTCACTATGATCACAAGTCTCCAAAAATTTGTCTTTTTTTTGTCAATGAATGTACAAAGGTGTTGTCAATAAAAGCACCTTCTTTTATGCCTGGATTTCTCAGTATAACCCAGATATACTTGCCCTGTCTGAAACATGGCTAAAACCTCGTATCCCAAACTGCAAAAATCTCCCCCCTAGTTATAATATTCTTTGACTGGATAGAAGTAAAAAAAAAGGGTGGAGGAGTAGCTATACTCTACTTTGACCAGCTATTGCTTTCCCCCCTCTCAATAGCTATCCCTGATTTCTGCCCTGCCGAAATACTTATAGCAACCTGTAACCTAAATCAACACAAAAAACTTGCCATTGCAGTGATCTATATACCCCCAGGTAAAAACATTTCCATACTCTAGTAGTTTCTTGCTTGGGTATCCATTCTCTATGAAACCATTATCTTTGGGGATATGAATATTGACTGGAACCTTGTTAATACTGCCACCTGTAGCTACTCTGGAAACCTTTATGGCTTTACCCAGCTGATCACCTCACCCACACACTGGCAAAAAAAAATCCCAGAACAGCTCGGTCATTGACTGGACATTAATATCCAACCCCCAGTGTTATTATAATCCTTACACCCTACCTAACTTCCTTAGTGACTACCTCCTTACCTCAGTAGTGAGACACTCTTCCATTCTTAACAAGAGCCACCAATACAAAGAGTCTCATAACCTTAAAAACTACAACCCTGTCACCCCAAACAAATTACTGTTCACTGTAAACTGGTCATTCCTACACACATTATCACTTGATGAGACAAAACTTCAACAGTATATTCCTAGAAACACTTAACACGCTGGCTGCCAGTATTAAAATTAAGCTAAAATGTAATTATGCACCATAGCTAAACCAGGCAACTCGATCCCTTATCATCAACAGAGACAATGCCTGGAGAGCATGAAAAAAAAAATAACAACTCAACTTTCCACCTGAACTTATATAAACAGCTTTGGAACCAAACAAAAAATCAGGTCCTCGACAAAAAACATTTCTATCAAAAAACACTGAGCAACCCACATTCCAACCCAAAGAACTTCTGGCACTCAGTAAATAAATTACTGTCTCCAGGGAACCCCTCTTCACCAAATCCCTTTCCTAAAAGACTTCTAGCGAAACTCTAGTTCTACTTAACATCTTTTTCATGGAAACAATAGAAAAGCTTAGTAAACCAGATGCTCTTGATATAAAGACTCCACCTCATCTCTTCCCTCATTCTTCCTAGTACCGGTAGCAACTTCCTTCATCAGATCACTTCTTAACAAACTCAAACCCTGTTCCCCATCAGCTGACAAACTCCCTCCCTTATTTCTCAAACATGCAGCCAGATCCGTAGCATACCCTGTATCTATACTTAGCAATAGATTCACCCAGAAAAATGCAGTACCAGACATCTGGAAAAAATTCTTCATAATATCCCTCCACAAGGGAGGAAATTGTACAGAACCCTCAAATTACAGGCATATTGCCATGTTATCCTCCTTATCTAAGATAATGGAAAAATGTATACATAGATAAATACTAAACCACCTCTTACAGGCAAACCTAATTATACTCACACAGCACAGTTTCCAACCCTCACAAAGGGCTACCACTGGCCTCCAATCTTTCACACACAACATTGCCCAAGCCAGAGATAATAATAAACTCATATCAGCTCTGTGCCTCAACTTATCCAAAGCATTTCATACTGTCTCCTAAATAAACTTTCCAACCTACAACTCTCTACCTCCACTACCTCCTGATTTAACAGTTATCTCTCAAATAGTTATCTGTCCATCAGATGGCAAACATCCTTCTCCACTTTCCATCTTAAGACCGGGGTTCCCTAGAACTCTATCTTGAGCCCTCTACTTTTTAATATATTTACAAATAACCTTCATGTCTCCTGCCCCTACTCTACCTTAATACAGTACACAGATGATTCCACAGTTGTTAACAACTCCGACAATATACAAAATCTTCACACTGTCACTCAGCAATTTGTGCACCTAGTATAACAATAGAACAATGGCCAACTGAAAGCAACCTGCTTCTCAACCCCAATAAGACCAGACTTCTCCTTTTCCTTCCAAAAAAAGCACAACCCAGCTAAGAAAAACTTCACAATCTCGTCCGTAGATAATACAGTTATCACCGGTGACTCAAACACCAAATTGCTTGGTGTTACTATAAACAACTGATTAAAATTTGACCTACATATCTTAAACTGTATCAAAAAGTCCAAATAAAAACTAGGTCTTCTGTACTGCAACACAAATATATACCTAACAAGTCTAGATCTATACTAGCACCAACAAATGTTATTTACCATCCCCGCTGTATGCTGTTCCCATACTTACTAACCTCCAAAATAATCTCTTAACCAAACTAGAACCCACCTATAACAAGATAGCCAGATTCGCAGCCAGTAATAGCTACAAATCCCATCATTCTATATCCCTGAAAAGCTTAAGATGGGCTGAGCTCCCCCACATGCTTCAAATATCACAACTACAAATTGAGCATAACATCCTGAATAGCCCCAACTACTGCCCTTACATCCATACTTACACCCTACACACCCAGTCATGACCTTAGAAGCACACAACAAAACCTATTTCAGGTGACCAATCCAAACAAAAATATTGGAAAAATACTTTGCAGTCATTCAGTTGCATACTCATGAACAAACTTCCATTGTCCCTTCACTCTACTGCCAAAAGTGGCGAGTTCAAAAAGCAACTAAAAATTCATTTCCAACATGCATGGATCTGTATTTGCCAGGAAATAACCTAATGAATTTTTCTTCTTCTTCTCTATTAACATAGCTACCTGGTATTTCCTGTCTAAATTGTCTACAAATATTACTCTCTCTGCAGTTAATACCTATGCTATTCAATGCATCTTTGATGTGCTATGTCATGATGTTACTCTGAATTGTATATTACATATTAGACAATATTTATTTTAAGACATTATTATTATTTTAAAGCATTGCTATATTTCTTTGTATATAACTTAATGCTAATCAAATTTCTCAGACATATTGCTACTGCATTCCCCAAATACTGTACTTTTTCCTTTTAAATATTCCTGTTGTATATTTCTCTTTCTCTGTTTTTGTACTGTTAAGTATTTTACAACTTGAATTGTTAAGTTTTCTTCATATTTTCACTAATTATTTTCTTGAAGCTTTTCTCCTCAGGTCTCCTCTGAAAAAGGTCTCTCTGGGCCCATTCGGACTAACCCGGTTAACAAACGTAAAAATAAAAGTAAAATAAATATTTGACTTTTTAATCAATAATTTCCAATTGGTATTGATTTGCTTTTTTAATATGTTGATATTGTTGTTTTATAATTCTTGATTGTTGGTGCGTTTCATAAAATGATGGTTTAAATGTTGCACTGTCACTTTAAATTGTGAAGTGCTTTATGTGCTTCAGTGTTACAGTGTTTCTTCGTGGGCTTTGCCTTATTAAAGTGTATTGTGGGATTGATACTTTAGTCTGATGAAGTCCCTTTAATATGTTGGGATGAAAACGCTTAGTGTAACGTTATTTTGTATTGAATAAAAGGATATCTATTTATTTTGTTGACATGCCTGCAGTGTATCAGCTGTTTTTCTTTATACTGAGTATATCAGCTTACGTATCACCATGCCATTCTTACAGTGGTTTATTTTCAATTCAATATTAGGCCCAGATGGTTACTCTGTTGAGTCTCTTTTCATTGATGCAGCTTTCAGTTCTGATACTAGTAATTAAACAAATCAGCAGTGTGGCAGTAATTCGAGATCATGCATTCCAGACTCTGTTCCAGCATATCTGCTGCTAGAACTGCTAGCTCTTGAGCCACTAGCTATTGCATGGCTGCCTTCTGGTAGCTTTCATATGCATGTGTAGGGGGAGTAGGGCTAAAACAGAACATTTTCTAACCATCATTGATAGCTGCCTGAATGATGTGCCCTACCAAGCCAGTTGGCTGATAAAGGGGCAGGTGAACAGATTGGGACAAATTGGTACGAAAAAATATAGGAATAAAACGCAAATTTGGTTAAAGGTGCCAAAGTACCTAGAAATGAAAATGCACCAATAATACTCTAGTTTGTTTATTTATTTATTGGCAAACCACTGCATGCCTTGAGAACACTTTTGATATTTAAGTGTCCTCCAGTATGTTGTTCGGCTCTACATTTGCTTTATCACCTCTTACTGAATCCAAAATAAATAAATATATACTGTAGGATGTTTATAAAGTGCATTGTTTCATTCTTGTCTTGGTTGTGTAAATGTTCAGTTATATTTGAGTTAAAAAATTAAGGTGGCAGATTAAATTAAATGCTGGCAATCTCAATTCATTAATTGGTCACCTAAACATCAAAAGGTTTCTTAAAGCATACACCAGTATGCTACAAATATAAAATAGGTTTTACTTGAGAGTCACAGTCCAGTAAGATTTTGTGTAAGTTTTCTAAAATTGTTGGAAGCAAGAAGTGCTTTAAAATTTATTGTGTAATACTACTTCAGAATTATTTATTCAATTAAGTGTTTTCAGCTGTGATTTGTAGATGATAAATATGCATGTTGTATTATATTTTTCTCAGTTCTGAAGAAGTCTCAACCGAGTAAATAGTAAAGCAAGGTCCCCTCATGTTTTCCTTGCAGTCTTTTTTTTTTTTTGCCATTCAAAAGGATCCCAACCAGGGTTGCTAGATCTCTAAAGGGACAGGTAGGGACCAAGGGACCAAAATAAAAAAAAAAAAAAAAGGTCCTTCACGCAGTTCCGCATTAAACAGAAGTAGCCCTGCTTTACGATTTTTGATTGGCTCATATGCCGGTGTACGAGCCAATCAAAACATTGCACAGCAGAGCATCTTCTGTTCAATGCGGAATAGCCCACTGTTTCACATTCAACCGAAGTGGCTCCACTTTGCAATTTATGATTGGCCTGTATGCCAGTATCCAAGCCAATCAAAAATCACAAAGTGGAGGCTGTGTCGCCAACATTTTAACAGGCAGTGCGGGACTCGGGATTGAGCTGCTGCTCTCAGGACAGTCCCACTTAAATAGGGACATCTGGCAACCCTGTTCGCAACAGACCTAAAATAGTTATGATTTTATACCAGGGTCTTTTTGTGCCTGAGTAACACCAACGATCTCAGGTCGGTTTTACCCACCTTCCAGGTCACCAAGAAGTAAAGCATGTATTTGCACTTCTAGGTAGGAGCCAGTTGTTACCTTTTCCACACACACACACACACACACACACACACTTCCATTTGGTCACACCTCAGTCCCCAGTATGTTCAACAAACATGAGTCTGGAGTAGCAGCTCACCAGAGACTGTAGGATTTCATGATTTTCTCAATACCCAGTTGCATGGCACTTTCTTCTCCTTCAGTTTAGGCTTTTGTTTTCTGCAGGAAGTCTCTAATCAGAATGTTACACTCTTTTGGGATTACATTGAGCCATGTGAAGTCAGCTGACCCTGTCCCACCTCTTTAAAACTGTTGGCTGTAGTTTGGGCACGGTTCATTACTGGGTGCGTCTGTCAGAAATTGTCATGATCTTCAGTTCCAGTAAGGTATTATTCCACCTGTGACTGACTACTGTACAGCTAATGGCAGCATCCATTCCAGTGGTGCTCTGTAGGAGTTTGGCATAATGGTTAGAGTGTTTATTTAACGGACACAAGGTATCTAGTATCTTAAAATATTCAAATCCTATTGGTAGCATCTGTAGTGGTGGATGGTGGAACACCAGTCTTGCCACTAGATTCCCCTTCTGCTACCCCCACACACACACACGCATCTTTAGTCATGTGGGTACTTCTGCCTTATGATGGGTGGAGCATTACAGTTAGCATACAATTTAGGGTACTTGGACATTCTCCATTTCAAAGCTACACATTGGTGTCTTGGAGAACATTTAGCCTACCAGGACTCCTTTGCTCAAGGAGTAATTACTATCCACTCAGACACTATGCTAGCATTTCGACATATTATCAAACAAGGAAGCATACTGTTGCATTTATGCCAAGAGCCAGAAGAATAGGGAATGGGCCAGTCAAACCAACCACTTTCTGATGGTAAATCACACTCCAGTGGTAGCCAGTGCTCTAGTGAACAAACTGCGTAACCGTCTTTTGATGCTGCGTGAATAGTCTCTATCTAAATCAGGTGTTCAACGTGGGGCAAACCTTGCTGTGACATGTTTTCATTCTCCAGCTGGTGCCATGTGCAGTAACTATTTTTTCAAATCCTAGAGATTTTTTGACCCAGAATTGCCCCCCTGGGCTCCTTTATATTTTTTCTCCACTTACACTGATGATGAGATTCATCCAGATGCAAAACCATACAAATGAAGGCGATTCTTGTAACCCTTTAGTGGCTTCAGCAGATTTGGTTCCCAATGGTACTTCCTCACCTGCTGGAGAGGCCTTTGAGATAGAATCTCCAAAACAATTCCTCCTCACCCATCAGGCAAGCCTCATCTGGATGTTCATTTCCTTAGGCACAATGCATTCCTTTTGCAATTTCATTAGTTAACAATAACCCCTCATTCTCCTCTTGAGTTGTTCAGATTATTTTTCACTGAAGTTAAGCACTTAAAAAACAGATTAAAATGTACTTGCTTTTGTATATGGGCAATGGACAAAGGATTAGACCACTTCTCTGCCCCTGTCACAGTTATCTTTAATAATCTGTCCGAGATTTCAGTTTTGGGTTAAAGTACATATCACAACTATTTCTTGTTGTCAAGTCGTGTTGTATTGTTTTTCTAAATTGTTGCTGAAGGTATGCAAAGCCTTCCAGAAGGCAGATTTACATCAGTGTCCTCTTTGTAACCCTTCACTTCTTTACGGTTTGTACTTTATTCTAGAGAAACTCTTTATACCCCTACCACTCATTCAGTGTAATTGAAATAACTGTCCTGGAAAACATAACTTCTAGTGGCAGTTACATCTGTCTGAATAATTTTGAGATATAAATTCTTTCTCTCAGGTCTCCGTGTTTGGTGTTTCACTAAGATAAGGTCACATAATCTAATTTTAACCAGTGCATTCACTTCCACCCCCCACAGAATATTCTAACCAAGGAGAGCATCTCCTCCACTCGATGGATATGTACTATCATTGAAGTCTTTATTACTCCATAAAAATGTTTAATAAGTTACAGTATTTAACTATTGAATGCTGTGAATATAGGGCATATTATCTATAGTCGAATACAGTTATACAATTGTTGACTGGCTTTGAGAATAACATGAGCTAATATCCTTCACAAACCGTTTACGACTAGTGGAAGTAGTCTGTGCATAGTTGTAGTATTTTAGTTGTCTGTTTCGTCTACAGTTGTAGGGTGTTCTTAAAACCTTTAGTGAATTCATCTGACAGACTATCACCAATGATGTCTTTTATCTACTGTCCAAGATGGGATGAGTAACTGTCTATTAAACCCCAGAAATCCTTCACAATTAATTCCTCCAGGAACTTCCATCTAGAAGTAAGTAATATATAGACTAGTCACCACTGAAAGCTGCTTGAACCAGACATGACATATAGTCCTACTCTTCAAAGAAGGGCCCTCCCCCAACATCCATGTATAAGTGGTAGCTTCATACTTAATATCTGCTGCCTCATTTCAATAATTGGTTTGCAGCTTTAAAACTTATGCCTCATTTCCATTCATTCTGCTATATATCTCTGTCATGAGTCCTCCGTAATGTATCCCAGCACCCTTTTATTTGCCAGGCACCAGAAACCAAAGTAAATTAACCTTAAATGTTCTAGTAACTTAGATTGGAAAGTAACACCATCTCAACCTACAGATACTGAAAACAGGAACAAAAGGCCTTAAAAAATAGAACATCCAGCTAAAAATCTGGACATCTAATTAGCATACAATGTGAAGTACTAATGGCACAGAACTCTTCCCACTTCTAGTATGAATGTGGGATACTACCGAGAAACATGTTAAAAAAAAAAAAAAAAGAGTAAAAAAATTTGATAGAAAAAATATAAGTACATTATCAAAGAGCCAGTGTAAAATCTGTAGACTGTAATGAACCGTTTTGCAAAATTTTACCACAAAAGGTCATTTATTTTTGCTTCAGAAAAAGGGAGAAGTAAGATGTGTGTCCTCTATGTTTAAATTACTGTTGCCACTGGTATGTGGTTTTCTGTTAACTAGACAGCTTCAAAAATCCCATGTGATGAAAGGCATTTAGAAAATTGTCTGAAGGGGTAAATGAAGCATGAAATAGGGGCATGCATCCAAAAATAGGGGCATCCTTTGCGGGGTTAAACCAAGCCTGAAAATAGGAACATTCCCCCAAACTAGGGACAGTTGAGAGGTCTGGAAAGTAACTTGTTCTCATTACCTCACTAGACTGATCCAGAAAGGTTCTGAAGAGTAGCTTATGATGTATTTTGATTCCAAACGTTTAGTAGTAACTCAGTTATTGAGAGAGTAACCAGTGTAGATGCCTAGCTTTGAGCTGCCCGAACTTTGTATTCCTAGTTCACAGGGCTTAATATTCTTGAGCAGGATGCTTAGGTTCTGAGAAGTTAAACACTTCCATTGAGAAATCAGCATTGCATCCCTTAGCTGCAAGTACTTGTGAGACTCTTATATTGCAAACTTGTGCTGCAACATGTTAAACTGCACTAGCAAGAAGACCCCCAGAGAAGGGGGTGCTTATACTTGCTAGATACGATGTCTGTTTCATCTAATTTAATTTTGATTTATCTGATTCAACAGGATCGGACTCTTGGCACCTTATAGCAGAGTATGGGATCCAAGAGCAAGACTCCTCCCCTATCCACAGTTTCCTCCTCCTAACTGATTTACCCTAGATCTCATTTGCTGCCTGTTTGACCAAATGTGTTCTTAAAGACCTAAGAGCATTCACGGTAAGTGAAAGAAAATTTTGTTATATTTAGTGCTCCTCCTTTTCCTTGTAGTATATTAGAGTAGAAGTAATTATTGGTAGGATTCGGTTAGCTTTTAGGTTAGTGTTTTTAGGTAGTTTTTTGAAAATTAAATATTTTTCTGAGTGTTTCTTCTGTTGTTGAACCTTCTAATGTAAGTAGTGTTTAACTTTTGGCTTTGTCTGTTTATGTGCTTCAATAGAGAAGTTTCAGTTTATTATATACATAAATATTTAACAATATATATTGTTGCTATACTTAGGGCAATTACTATTTCTTTGTAGTTACTCAGTGTAAAATATGTTCTTCTGTGCGTCTTCCTGATGTCTGAGAAACCTACTGGTTTTAAAAAGCGTTCAGCTTGTGGACACAAAATCCCTCCCCAAGGCCCCCACTCCCTTTGTGTCTTCTGCTTGGGTGTGCTTTTCACCTTCAGGATAGTTGTAGTGTTAATGCTGCCTTCAAACCCAGAACTGTCTAAGGTAGAAAAGAAAAATTGATACTTAAAGGTTTCCTTCTCCCCTCAGACAGGGTCTACCATAATGACGTCTGAAGTTATAGTTTTCTACACCTTCTTCTTCTGAGAAGAAAAAGAGAATGCAAAAGAAAGGCCTAAGGAGAAGCATAGAGAGAAATCATCTGATAAGGAAGAAAGACAGAGAAGTCTAGGAAAAGGTTCCCGGATCCATCTAGTCTCCCGGGTGTGGCACCCAAGTCTTTGAGGCAGTCAGATCCATCTGCAACCTGGATCTGAACTCCCTCACCTAAAGTTTCTTTTTTACTCTGGGCCAATAAGCCCCAGGTTACACTCCCCTATACAAGCACAAGCTACCTTTGAGACCTGCATATGTAGCTTCATCGCTGAAGTCTGGACATTCGACCAGAAATCTTACCAAGATGGAATGGAAGTTGACTGGATGATGAGAAAATACTCAAGGACAAAGTTTCAGCTGTGAAGAGGTTTGTAAACAGGCCCACTGGCCCCGTCCCACTTTGTTCTGATGTCAGATTCCTTCTTGGAGACGTCATTTATGGGTTTGAACCTTTTAGGTGCCCCTTTGGCAGATCCAATAGCCTTGGAGACTTCAGCTTTGACGTCTGCCCTTACTATCTCAACTGTGATGCTTTTGGGTCAAGATGAGTCCCGGAACTGAAGCGCTAGAGTTGGTGTGCCAATGGTGGGGTCTACTTCAGAAGTTTAGGAGCTGTTCGTCACCTTGGTGCTTTGGCATTTGACAGCTCAGCTCCAAGGTCCTCTTCAAAACTGACCTCTGTTGGAGTTGGGGCAACTCCTGGAGTCAGCAGACAAAGGAAATGTTTCCATGGGGAAATGTTTCCTTGGCTCCAGTACCATAGTCTGCTTTTGAGGCTTTGGAAAGGGCCTTGGCTGGTCCAAGAACTCAGGTGTATGTATCAGGTTCAGATCCATCCCAACTCTCAATGGATTCTGTGCTTCATTCTCTTCATTCAAGTTGACAGAGACAGACCAAGCTAGCTTTGAGGCAGCTTGACATTCAAGCTCCCTGTCTAATTCCAGTGCGTCTCCGTCGGAGCCTCTGTGACACTTCCACAAAAGAAGACATGTAAATGGAAGCACACAGATTCCTCATCTGAGTCTGTTACTGAAGACACAGACTTACATGAAGGACAGGGATCCACAAGGTCCCCCTGGAGGACCTCACCTTTGTGGACATACTTGAATTGATGAAGTGGGGGGGGGTCACCAGAGTTCCTTATTCTGATGAGTCTATGCTCTTTGAAGCTTTTTGGTCTGGCCCATCGGCATCCTGGGTGGTCCCACCTCCCGATGCCTTAATAGACCTTATTGCACAGAAGGCTTGGAAGGAACCTGATGTGGCAGAGCCCATTCCTAAAATAAATTGACAGAATTTTAGTAGCCCTGAAAGAAGGGAAACATTAGTCCAAATGCTCCCTAGTAGATGCCAAGGTGGGGTAGCAGCAGCCACAAAGATAGAACTATTTGAAGAAAAGTCTTCTGTACATCCTCTTAACAGAGATTCCATGGTGTTGGACAGACTAGGGAAACAGAGTTGCATTTCAGTGATCTTTGCAATTCAGGCACTGAATTACCTTGCACATTAGATGCATTTCAAAAGGGACTTGATCCAGGAAGTTTCCAAGTCTCTTTCAGGTAACTTACTATCAGACATCAAAAAATGGAGGGTGCCCAAATGTCTGTAATCTACTTCCAGTGTTGCAATGTGACTGCTATCAAATTCAAATGCACAGATGACACACACATCAAGAGCAGCTGGTACAGACATTACAATGCTTCGTCATGCCTGGATGCAGCTATGCAATTTGCAGAAAGCTTTAGGACATCTTTTATAAATGTCCCTTTTTAATGACCCCACTCTGTTTAGACCTAAAGTAAAAGAAACGCTGACCAGGAGTGAATGAGGCGGTAAGACCCTTTCTGCACAGGACTCTGTTTCTCCACTCCATGAAGATTCTTTTTCAAGAATCAAAGGGAGGTAAGAAACGTGGTTCAGAAACAATCTGTGTTTTCACCACAACACTCCTGGAGATGTACCTCCTGAGCCAGAGGCAGAGGAAATTCGAACGGATGTCACCCAAGAGGCAGAAACAGACTGCAGGATCAAGGTTTCCATGGCCTTTTCACTGAGAAACCTTACCAGCGTCCATTAACGGTTGCCAGTCTGCTGCAGTCTTGAGGCAGTCCGGGAACCCTTAACCTTTACCCTCTAGCCTGGTAAATTATAACGTCTGAATCATGGATGCTAAGGATAATCACAAGATGCTGTACCATGTCCTTTTTGCCTCCCCAAAGAAAAGATTGAAGATTCCGATATGTCAGTTGGAATCCACACAACAGAAGTGTTAAAGTTGATAAACAAGAGAATCATCCAGCCGGACCCCCAAGACCAGTTAGAATCTGGGGTCTATTTCAGGTTCTTTAGTTCCAAAGAAGATGGGGGACATCAGAGCAATTTTGGATCTCAGCCACCTCAGTCAGTGTGTCAAACAGACAAAATTCCCGATGGTGATGGTACAGTTCATTCTGCCTCTGTTGAGGAAAGACTATTGGATGTGCTCAGTAGATCTCCAGGATGCCTACTACCACATCGGGATTCAAAGGCAGTCCAGGACATTCCTCCATTTCTGTCTGGAAGCCAATCACTTTCAGAGCACTGCCATAAGGTCACACAACAGCCCTCTGACTGTTCATTAAGAGTATTACAGTGGTAGCAGCTCATCTACGACTTTGAGGGATCTAAGTCTTCCCATACTTAAGATGACTGGTTCCTAACTGCTATCCCCAAGGATCTACTGCTGCAACACCAGACTTTCATTCTTAGTCTTACAGACCAATTGGGAATAACAGCCAACACATGAAGAGTAAACTGCCACCCACACAGCATATAGAACTTATAGGATGTCAGATAGACACAGTTCAGCAAATTGCCAAACTCCCCAATACAAGGGTCCAGTCATTAAGACTCGTAGCTCTTCAAGTGATTAATTGTCTTCCCCAGCAGGCAGGATTAACTTTCTGGATGTTAGGCCTTATGGCTTCTACTATTATGTTAGTCCCATTAGCAAGATACCACACAAGACAACTACAGTGGACACTGTCTGTCCAGTGGTCACAGAACATTCACCCCTTACACACCAGAATCTGTCTCACACAAGTATACAAAAAACATATAAGTTGGCGGATAACTTCATCAGTAGTAGAGGGCAGACCCTTTTGCCCACCTGTCCCCAGGTCACAGTAACCACGAATGCTTCCCTTCTAGGGTGGGTGAGGGCAGCATTTCAAAGGAAAGACAATTCATGGGACTTGGTCATCAGTGAAGGCCAAACTTAATATTAGTGTCTTGGAGATGAGAGCAGAGTTGAAGGCCTTTCAAGACTTCTTACCAAGGGTGTGATTTCCACCCAGATGGACAATATGTCAGTGGTGTTGTACAAACAACAAGGTGAAACACATTCATATTGTTGTTGCCAGGAGAACATGCGAGTCTGACAGTGAGTGTTGTCTTCCCATAACTTTCTGGTAGCAATGTACATTCCTGCGACATTGACTGTACTAGCAGACGTGTTGAGTAGGTGTATTCTGTTACCTCACAAGTGGTCTGGCAAACCAAACAGTGGCAGCAGAGATCTTCAGACAGTAGAACCAACCTTACTGTGACCTCTTAGCCTCCTACCTAAACAAATGCAGTAGTTGTCTTGCCTTGATCCCTCCACAGGGACAGTCACCAAGAGATGCTGTAGTCCACATTTGGCCCCCAGGTCTCTGATACACCTTTCCAATGATACTGCTCCTAATAAAATTTGTTCAGAAAGCCACAAGGTGCAAGACCAAGGTGATCCTCTTTGCCTTGTTCTGGCCCTGCCAGGTATGGTTCCCCTTCCTTTGACCTCACTTGTGCCCACCATGAGTGCTGGATCCCATCCCAGATCTACTGTTACCCATCCAAGATGCCTCTACTGGACCTTCAGACCCTGAAATTAACTGCACAGTTTCCCCAATTGTGGCGATAGTCAGAGATGCCAGGCTTTCCTGTCCAGTAGTCTGTATAATATATTCTCAAAAGGACTTGACAAAAAAGACTTGTAAGAACAAGTGGAAAAAAAATTCTGTTTGGGCAGGGTTTGGACCCTTTCTTAGCCCCCCCTTCCATTGATACTGGAATTTCTTTCAGAACTTTATCAGAAAGGTTCCAGTTACTCTACTGTAAAGGTCCAGATGGATACCATTTCAGATTTTCACATAGGACATAATGATTTCTCCACTACTTTGCTTAGATTAGCCAAAGCTTTTGTCAAAGGAACTTTCTTGTTGAGACCTCCCGTCTGAGATCCAGTCCCTCCATGGAATATAACATTGTTACTTGAATCACCGACTTAAAAACATTTCAAGCCCACAGCCTTAGCTGATTTAAAAGTTCTTTTCTTGGAAGACCATCTTTCTAATTGGCATCACTTCTGCTAGAAGAATTTTTCAAGGATAGAGTTTAACTAACGGCAAAGCCTTCCTTTCTTCCAGAGGTGGCATCTGAAATAAATTTAAGTCAACACATTGAATTACCTGTTTTTTTTTTTTCCAAATTATTTTAAAGGTTAACATATCCTTCATACATCAGATGTCCATAGCAGTTCAGATTTTACATACATTGTACCAGAGACATCAGGAAATCAGGCCAGCTATTTATTAATTTTTCCAAAATGACACTAGGACAACCAATATCCAAGATCACACTGTCTAAGTGGCTGGCAGATTGCATTTCCTTTGATGATAAAACAAGAGGATTGCCTTTGCATTCAAAACCTGAGGCTCACTCCACCAGAACAATGGCCACCTCGACAGCATTTGCAAAAAGAGTTCCTATCAGTAATATCTGCATAACTTGGTCAACAGCTCACACTTTGTATCTCATTAAAAATTGGGTGTGCAGTTCAGTGCTTGTGCATCCTTTGACTCATCCTGCCTTGAGTTCACCCAGGTCCTTTTTAGGCAGCTTGGGAATCCATCCCAAACGTTGAATAAGACAAAAATAGACAACGGACTGAAAATTATGTACTTACCATAACGATAGATATGTTATCTCATTTTCATCTTGTTTAACATCCCTTCCACCTTTCCCCTTCCAAATCGACATTTTGCATCTTCTGGGACTCGGACATACCTCGACTAAGACCCTGCCTGTCTGTTTCCATATCATCTTCTGTAAGTGTGGAACTTTTTACATTCCATAATGTTTGGTATGTATAATTAGAATAGTCAGCAAACTCAATCTGTTGTAAATCAGTTAGAAGGAGGGAATCGTGAGGTGGGGAGAAGTGCAAACTCTTAGATCCAGTACTTTGGTATAAGGTGGCAAAGACTGATCCAACAACCCAAAAGCTAAATCAGATGAAATTTAGACAACTTGGATCTATTTTTATGTTAAGTATATAACTTTCATTTATAGCATTGTAGTTCATTTCTTCAAGTGGGTTAGAGATTTTTTTTGTTTTGAACCATGAACCCTGCAGTTATAGGAGTGATAACTTAAGAATGAACTTCAAATAAGGGAAAGTAAATGTCAGATCAAGCTAGATATCCAGGATTAAATGAAACTATAAATATTAAATGTTTTTAAAAAGTTAGACTGTTGAAAAAAAACGAATAGGGATAAAAATTTTAAGACTGATTGTATAGAATGTTTTTAAGCATTTCATGTGTGTGGATGTATATGTACATGTCATTATTTATTCTGTTTTATATTTTTATTGAGTTAACATGAACATTGGGTTGTTTTGAATAATTGTCTGACAATTATAGGATTTGTAATTGTCATTGGGCTGAGTATATGAGACATTTGGTTTGTTTTAGTAGTATTCTGATGAAGGTTGGTTTATGTTAATAAACAAAAGTGTTCAATTAAATGTTATTTTCTTGTCCGAATTTGACAAAGTGTGGTGTCTGTTTTTTAAGATTTATTGAAATGACAGATGACATCCACATTAAAGGTCAGGTATTTGTTTCCTTTATAAAAGGAAGTACAGTCAAGAAAATCTTTAAGCTTTTCTTAGCCATGTGACTGTCTGACAGCACAGTGCTTCCGTAATGAGCACATTAACATTAGGCATCTCCCTCTGTACTTAGTACATTAGTGTTACATCTATGTTTTTTTCCAGACTCATTCTGTATGATATCTGTGCAGCAACAACTGTACTTTCCAGACTTTTTGCAAGGTATTACAAGTTGGATATGATATCCAGATCCAGGTCTTTCTTGGGGCCACTGTTATTTGTGATATAGTCCCATGGGGAAGTTCTTGGGACTTTTTAGTGTGCTGTTACAGAGGATGGGCCTTCTCATATTATAGGTTCATACTAGGCTGTCTGCCCTAGGGCATTTATAAGCCTAGCCAGAGTATGTTTGGCTTTCGCCACCCATTTTAAATGAATTTTGCTATGCCCTTTTTCGAGGTTAGTATACTGTGCCTCTGTCTAACAGTGACACAGAAGTGATACCCGGGGTAAACCTACGATCTCCCATCCACTCATCAAGATTCCTCTTGAAAAGAGTCAATGAGGGACTCTGCCTAACCTGGACTGGGATTTTATTCCAGAGTGAAGGGAGCCTCTGGGTTATGAATCTGTCCCTCCAGCATGTCCTATTTATTTCAGTGCTGAGGTTCAAGTCTCTCGAGCGTGTAGCTCGATGGGATTTGGATTTTTTGAGGTGCAGCATGTCCCTTAATTCCGAGTTGGACATGGCCTTATACGTCAGGCACAGGTCACCTCTGAGCAGGCGGTATGCCACTGAGTAGAGCTGGAGTTTCTTTAACCAGGCAGCATATGGCATCTGTTTGAGCCCTTTGATCCTCTTGGTGAGGTACTTTTGGGGTCTTTCCAGTTGCTGCAGGTGTTTGGTAAGGTACATCCCAAAAGGGGCATTGTACTCAATTATGGGCCTGATGAGGGATGAGTAAAGAGGCACGATGACCTCCCCTAATCTAGATGTGAATCCCTTCATGATTAGGTGGGCTATATAAAATGTTTTTCTAACCACTTTGGCCACGTGGTTGTCAAATGAGAGATTGCTATCAACTTGGGTCCCCAGGTCCCTAATTACTTCTTCTGTACTTAATGGATTACCACCTATGTGGTAATTTGTGGGCACTTTGTTTTTGCCAAAGTGGATGACTATACACTTTTTGGCGTTTAGCTTGAGGCCATGGCTCTGGCACCAGTTGTCTGTTTCTACGAGGCCCTTTTGGAGGATGCTTGTGTCGGCTGGAGAGTCGATTATGGCGCCCAGTTTGCAGTCATCTGCAAACTTGGTCAGCCACAGTCCTTCCGTGTTGGCCTGTACCTCCGAGAAATATATACCAAACAAGAGAGGTCCCAGGACTGAGCCTTGTGGGAAGCCACTTGTAACTGGTTTGGAGTCTGACATGGCTCCAGCAATTCTAACCATGTGGGTTCTGTCCTTGAGCCCTAGTGACATAGGGGTTTATATTTAAGCTGGTGAGCTTATCTATAATGCCCGAGTGGGGTATTGTATCAAAGGCTTTTGCGAGGTCCAGATAGGCTGTGTGGACCACCTTCCCTTCGTCAATGGCCTTGGTGACTGTTTCAAAGAAGTCAACCAGGTTTAAGAGGCAGGATCTGCCCTTAACAAAGCCAAACTGTGTAGGATCTAGTGTCTGTAGGTCCCCAATATCTTTATTTATGAGGTCCATGATGATCCTTTCCATAGCTTTGCAGACCAAGCTAGTCAGGCTTATGGGGAGATAGTTTCCAGGGTCCGTTGAGGCACCACCTTTGTGGAGAGGGACCACTGTTGCTGTACGCCACTCTTTGGGTACATATCCTGTAGTAAGGCTGAGATTGAACAGTAGTTTTATGTTTGGGTTTAGCTCTTCTTGGAGTTCATGTAGGACGCAGCCTGGGACACCGTCTGGTCCCATTGATGCTGTGTTTTTTGCTTTGGAGAGGGCGGCTCCCACCTGAGCATCTGAGATGTCAGGGGCAGCACTCTGCTGGGATAGATATTTGCCCTTTGGTGGGAGGGAGAAGTTTGCGCTGAACCTGTCAGCTAGGATGTTGGCAATGTCTGTGGGATCAGTGTATTTTTTGTCATTTTGGACTAATTCTGAGCATATCTGGGAATTCCCACTCAGGTTCCTAACATAACTAAAGAAATCCTTGTGATTATCCTTAGTGTCCTGTGCAATTTTTCTCTCGAAGCTGGCCTTTGACGATTTTATGAGTGCCCTTAGTTTTTTGCTAATACTGATCAGAGATGCCTTCCCTTTTTGGGATTTTGCTCTATCATGTAGTAGCTTCCTCCTTCTATTGTATAGTTTGTTTATGGCTGGGGTCCACCAGACAGGTCGTCTGCCTTTGGAGGATTGGGTCTTGGTTTTATTTGGGATTGCATGATCCATGCAGTCCTGAAGGTGTTCATAGAATGCATTTATAAAGGATTCTGCAGTCTGGGCCGTATTTTCCACAGGCCCGGGGGCTTTGAAGGATTCCACCTCGGTTTTGAGGAGTGTGAAATTTGCTTTAGAGAAGTTTTTCACTGTGGTTTTCTGGGTAGGGGGTGGGGTCAGGATGTGAATATCCAGTGAGATCAGTTTATGGTCTGATCTTACCAGTGAGGGATACACTTCTGGTCTGGAGCATAGAGTCCCCATGTTGGTGATGATCAGGTCCAGTATGTTTTCCCCTCTTGTGGGAGTGGTAACAAGTTGTTCCATAGCATTTGAGTTTATGAATTCTACGAACCTTTGGGCAAGGGTGTTGGAGCTAGAGTAATGCTCCCAATCTGTGTTTGGGTAGTTGAAGTCGCCCAATAAAATGGTGTTCGGAGAGACCTTCATATTTTCCAGTGTTCTCAGGAAGGCCGAGTGGGGTTAATGGGTTTGGGAGGGTGGTCTGTAGCAGGCTATAAACTGGAAGGCAGTTTTACCCACTGTTAGTTGCACATGGATAGTCTCTGATGCTTCGTGCTTTGCCACCAACCTGGAGGTGTGGGTATCTTTGATGAATATCAATACTCCCCCTCCTTTTGTGGTTCGGTCCAAGTTTTGGGGCCGAAAAGCATGGTATGAGGTATAATCTGGTAGTGCTGGGGTGCTCTCGGGACCCCTGAACCAGGTTTCTGTTACTGCACAGATATCGATGTTCTCCATGCTAAGGAGAGTTTCGAGTGCGTGTATCTTGAGGTTTAGACTTCTAGCGTTGAGTAGCATTACTCTTAGTTTCTTATCCCTTGTGATACCTATGGAGGTGGGTTTGTCTTTTGAGCCTTGCCTAAAAAAGGCACTATGGGGGTAGCAAGAGCCTTTGCCAATATCCGAAAGCCCAGGGGTGACAGATGCAAGCCGTCCCTAGCAAAACATCGTGGCTTGTCGTGCATATCATCCCAAGCTGATAGGCATTGGATCCCCTTTGAATGACACCAATACTTAAGCCAATTGTTGAAATTGATCTTCTTGTCTTCATACTGTGGCATCATTCTTGGTGAGGGTAAGATGCTACTCAAGGTCAGGGTCATACCAGCCTGGGCTACATGCTCAGAGAGCTCCTCTATGTCTCTTTTCATGTAGTCCAGGGAGGTACGTCTCAGGTCATTCACACCAGCATGGACAATGACTGAGTCATATTTGTACTTGCCTTGGAGTGACCTGAGTGCTTGTGTTATGTGGCGGATCCTAGCGCCAGACAGGCTGCTCACCGTGACCTTCTCCTTGTTCAGCCTGGTGAGCGGGACGTCAGTGTGCCTGACGATAGAGTCACCTATTACAAGTGTATCAGGTGTGTTGTTTAGCCTTAAGGGCTGTGACTGTTCGGCACACTGGCTTTGTGATATGTGTTGCACGTGTTTTTTTGGGGGGTAGCGGTTGCTTGGGTGTCTGCTTTGGAGGGCTCTGCTGCTTAGGCAGATCTTTATTTAGAGCCTCCGAGTAGGTTTTTGTGTGATTATGTGTTTGGTTTGCTGTCGTGGTAGGTCTGTGTGAGACTGGAATTGTAGTGAGTGTGGTTTCCTTCTCCTCCTGACTGGTTTTGCCAGTACTGAGTTGAGAGAGCTTAGCCTCCAGTTTGGCTATATGGTTGCATCTCTCACATGTGTTGGAATTTGTTGGGAGGAGGAGAGGGTTGTCTGTGTACATGAGGCAGTTGTAACATTGCCTCAAGATTCCCATATTCACCAGCTGGATCAGAGAGGAGATTGACAACTGACCTTTGGACATGCTAGAATAAAATTGGGAATTCCTTTATAATTGAAAACAAGGGCCAATGGGGAGTGAGGGTGTAGTGCTTTTAATTTTTAGTGCTGACTTATAATTGCTTTAGTGAGCAAGTGCCAGGTAAGTGCAATGTGTTACAGGTAACTTAAATGCAAAAATGACAAACAGTAACTTTCTTTCAAGCAAAGCAAGGAAATAAGTACAGTAAGCAATGCAGATATCACTAGGGATCCACAGAAGCGCTGAGAAGCCGTGTTTTAGGTGGAGTTAGCGTTCCAGGGAAATAACAAGCATACAAACAAAGCTAGATTCAGCAGGCCTGGATCTAGTCTATGCTACAGCAAACAAGGTGTATATTAAATAAGAAGGTTCTGTATTCAATGTAAGATGGAATATGCAGGAGTAGGTCCATCCTCTGTAAAATAGCCACCCAGCTTCCCCAGTCGGTAGAATAGCTAGTCTTGAGCCTTTCTTTTTTCTTATCTTTTGCAATGTTTTATTTAATGCCTTTTGCATTTCACACAAATGATCCTAGAGAGGCTTGGCAATGTACTGCATTATGAGATAGAGGAAGGGTGTGTAGCACCTTGGAATGATTAATATGTTGAGAAGTTCTAATACCAGACAGCATTAATCCTGTTGTTAATGGCAGATTGATCTACCTCTACAGGTGTATCTTTATGGCAAGTGTGACTTTAATAAAAATAATTGCTTGAACAGTAATTAGTGAAGGCTTACAGGTCTGTCATACTCTGGGCTTTTGTGTCATTTGTTTAACATTTGTGCTTATGTGGCCCCATCAGTTTTTCACTGCTTATAATTTCTTACCATAGTTAAATATCTTTTTATGTTTCATATTATGCTGCAAGTCACAATGAATCTCTTAGAGATATACAGCTGTATGAATGTAAAATTCCAGGATTTTTCTGTGGTTATAACACTGCAGTTAATACTGTGCCACTTCTTGAAGATTTAGATTATCTGAAAAGTTACTGTGAAATTCATTGACTGTACAGAATGTTTATTTTTTTTTCTTTTCTAAGTGTCTTTTGCATACTTGTTCTGAGCTTGCATACTTTTGGAATGACTTTTATTTAAATCTTCCCATTCTTGTAAGGTCATCAGACCCGGACCATTCAGTTTTCTTAAAATTAAAAGATTATCAAATTTGGTGACTTTTAAATGCCTTTCTACTGGCATGTAGGTGATGGATAAGCTTTTATGTTATATCTTGGCAATATGTGTCCTTTAAGATTTTTTTCCACAAAGATGCAGGATTGCTGGATGTCATCAGAAAAATATTTTTTTCCCTTTCCGTTTGCCATGCTTTTGAAAGTATTTACTGTTTATAGTTCATGTAAGTACTTTAAGTCATATTTTCCTGTGTCTGACAATTAACAGGAAAACTTTTTTTGGCACTTTTGCAGCATTCTTGTACAATCTCACCAACTAAGATTACTTTTTTCGGTATTTTGCATAGGAGGATGTGGAATTAAATTTTAAGTAGTTCTTTAGAATTGTACATTCACAGCTGGGATTCGATCACAGCATTCTTTTCAGAATGTCACTGCACTTCAGGTAAACTCTTTTACACGTCTTCTAACACAGTTTAACTAGCAGAGAACTGCAGAGCATTTCAAACTTTTTCACCTTTATTGGTGGCTGGGGGTTGCAAAAAGTCCGGAAAGAGAAGAAATAACCCTCATGATTTCCAGTGAGGTGAGAAGGAGTGGAGACATTTCTAATGGTAGAAACAGTATTAATATTTTCAAATTTCCATCTTTGCTGGCTCTTAATATGACCGTTTGCACTGTATAGGTAGTACATTCTCAACCTGAGTCTGGAAAAAAAGCACCTAGAGATTCAGTGAAAATGGTAGTAAAGCTGTCACATTTGCTGATAATTTATTAAGAAGAATGCCTTATTTCATTTCCATAAAGGATTGAATCCCTCTCCCCATTTAAGTTTGAATCTGAAGATGCGGAAAATAAGATTTATGGTGATGACTTTTTTTCAAGCTATGCATAATGTTATATAGAGACCTCCCTGGGACACTAAATTTCAAATATTTTTACAACTAAAGTTTTGGATAGGCTTAAGTTGTCCAAACAGACTAGTTGTTGTTTTTTAAACATCATTATTAAATTGCCACTTAAGACACAGGCACACATACATCAACAGAAAACAGACCACATTAATATGTTCTCATTTGCATCCATTATGCATTTCATATATACATTCTTTCTTTACAAAAAGTCTCAATGTTAAGTTGTCAATCTCGCCTTCATTCTTGCTTGATGGGTTCGACTCGGCACTTGCTAAGCTCGAGAGTCACTTTTACCAGCTCGAGGCAGCCCCATATCCCATGATGCAAGGCGGTAAGTACACAGATCTTGTTTGCCGCTTCGCTGATGAGGTCCTCCTTTTACCAGCTCCTGGTAAGTGAATTATTACTTTACTTTTTTAGCCCCTTTTACCAAAAAAACCTTAAATTATTAGTTTTAGCTTAGTTTTAACTCCTTTCTGACAGAAAATTTCCCTGTCTTCTAAAAACTTTTAGTCAGACTAAAACCCATCCCATCCCCCCCCTGTTAGGGTGTGTGTGTGTGTCTGTTAGTGATACCTTTTGGTATTTTTAATTTAATTTCTTGGACTGGTGTGTGTGTGTGTTTTTTACACCATGTCTAAAGAAAGGGTCTCAGGCTTTAAGAAGTGTGACTCGTGCTGTCAGAAGATGTCTCTGACAGACGGTCACACTTCTTGCCTGTACTGTCTGGGGCCTCTTCACCTGCAGGACTCCTGTGCTATATGTCATTCTTTTAGCCAGAGAGTCCTGCAGGAAAGAAGAAATAAATTGATTTTGAGGGGCCTTCTTAAGCCGGAGGGCTCTCCGGCTAAGTCGGCCCCATCTAAGACTTCTAAGTCTTCCAAGGCCCAGGCTTCTGTGTCCAAGCCTGTGGCCTCGGCTCCGACTCATTCAGAGTCGAGATCGGCTCCGGCTGGAGCCGATTCTGGAATTACCTAAACCTTCGGCACCGATGGCTATCGGTGCCGACTCTGGTTCGACCACCGTGTCGACTCCGATCGGTTCCGACCACCATGTGGCCCAGGCATCGGTGTCGGCTCCGATCGGCTCCAACACCCTTACATTTATGGCCGTATCGGCTCCGGCTGGAGCCGATACATCGAAGCTACCTGTCGGTGCCGATAAATTGTCGGCTCCGACAGTTTCAGTAGTTTAATCGGCTCCGATGGTTCCTTCGAGGAAGAGGTCTAGGTCCCCTTCCTTGGAGCCGATACTTTCGGCTCGGCCGCCTCTCCTCTCGGAGCAGAGCCATCGGAGCCGATCTTCAAGGTCATCCAGGCTTTCTGACCATGATTTGGAGAGAGTGGTCAGTAGACTACTAAAGTCACAGGCACTGGCCCAAATGCTACATAGTCCGTCTCAGCAGACGACTATTAGTCCACACCCCATTGCAGTTCCTCCTTCGACTCTACCCCAGAGTTTGGAGTTGGAGTCTTCGGGATAGTTTCTGCTACGGCTGAGGGACAGATACCCCTTCTGCTCCTTCAGCCTCTACTCTTATCTCCTCTTGAGACCTTCCTTAGAGGGATTCGGTGGCCGGGCTTCCTGGTCTCCTCCGAGGGGTGAGTGGCATCGGACCCTTGTCCGACCCGCTCTTCCCCTTGGAGCCTCGGCCTGGTGAGCTCGGCTCCGACATCGGCCTCGAGCCTTCCTTTTGGTGGGTCCTGGGTTCCTAGCTCTTGGAGCGGGTTCTCTCGGACCTCCCTGGGAGGGGAGCCTTGAGGTGATGAAGAGTGTGCTGGCCTCTGGACTCAGCCAGCAGTCTGTTCCCTTAGCTCCTCCCTCTATAGTGCCTGATGACATCTCTGCCATTTCTCTTGCTCCCGGACCCAGAGATCCTCCGCCTCAGGTTTCCCCACTGGGAATATCCCCTCTTCTGAGGATTCTCCTGATTTGTCGGGTGATCCTCCAGCGGAAGAGGACTTGTAAGAGGAAACACGTAGACTCCCTGAGTCTATCACTTGGATACTGACTTAGATGAGTCAGAGGGATCCCCAAGATCCCCTCTGAGGATGTCTCCTTCTCAGACATCCTAGAACTCCTTAGACAGAGGGAAACTGGCCCACCAACAATCCCTCTGAGGATGACTCAGTATACCTGGAGGCGTTTGGATCTCGGCCCTCCACCTCCTGGGTGTCTCCACCTTTCGACCCCTTATGCAGGTCATTGCTCGAAAGGCGTGTGCTGCTCCTGACTCTGTAGAGCCTGTCCCTAGGAGGCCTTCTAAATTTATTACTGCCCGTCGGACAAGCAATTCCTTACAAAAGGTGTCCCCGCTGATGCCATGGTGGTGGCGGCTGCCACCAAGAAGGAACTTGCAGATCCTTCCGTACCTGTCCATCCTCCTAATAAGGACTCTAGGACCATGGATAGATATGGTAAGCGGATGTTTTCTTCAGCGACCTTTGCTATGCGTTCGCTGAACTATCTTTGTCACTTCACCAGACTCCAAAGGGATATCCTTAAGGAGCTAGGCGAAGTTGTGCAGGATCCTACAGCTGCTGGGGCTCGGGGAAAAAATTGCTTCGCAGCTAGGAACCCTTAACTCCATTGCAAACTCCTCCATGCGGCTTATATCATATGCTGCTGACGGAGCGAGTAGGGCCGCAGGTACAGGTGTGGCTCTTAGACGCCAAGCCTGGATGCGACTATGTAATTTTGCAGATTCCTTTAAGGCGTCCTTCACAAACTCTCCCTTTGATGGGTCAGCTTTGTTTGGCCCTCAAGTGAAGGAAACGTTGATCAGGTGTGAGCAGGACGGCAAAACTCTTTCTGCCGTAGGAGTCCGTTTTTCCACCCCTTCTAGACCTTATCCCAAAGGACAGAAGGGTGGCAAAATGTGGTTCCGCAAATCCCAAGGAGTCACGCCGGATTCACGTGGTCAGTTTAACCCTAGAGGCAGAGGGGGTAACAACAACAGACGCCGCTCTAGAGGCAGAGGGGGTCCACAAAACCAGGGAAATAGAGAGTCTCTCTCTGACAAGCCCTTTCAGCATCCCTGAGATGTTGCCCGACTGTCCCTCCTTGGAGGCAGTCGGGGGAAGACTATCACTGTACCCAGAAGCCTGGCGTTTTCTCACTCAAGACAGATGGGTACAGTCGATCATATCCGAGGGTTACATAATTCCTTTCGAGGAAAGTCCTTTCTATCCCTCAAATTCCCTCCCAGACGTACCACCCGGTCTAAGGGAAATTGCAGAGTTGGAAGTCTCAAAACTACTGCAAAAAAGAGCCATTCAGCCAGTTACAACAGACCATTCAGAGCCGGAATCTACTCAAGGTTCTTTTTGGTCCCCAAAAAGACGGGAGACTGGAGACCAATATTGGATCTCAGCAGACTCAACAAGTCCGTGAGGAAGACAAGATTCCGAATGGTCACTCTTCAGTCGATTCTACCCTTCTTACAGAAGGACAACTGGATGTGCTCAATAGATCTTCAGGATGCGTACTATCACATAAAAATTCACAGACGCTCCAGGAGATTTCTCCGCTTTCGGCTGGGGTCCAGTCATTTCCAGTTCAGAGCCCTGCCCTGTGGTCTCACCACAGCCCCCAGGGTGTTCACCAAATGCATGGCAGTGGTCACGGCTCACCTGAGACGTCAAGGATTCCAGGTGTTTCCGTATCTCGACGACTGGCTCCTGTCAGCTACCACCAGGCATCAGCTTGTTCAAGCCAGGGATTACACAATAAATCTTTGTTCTCATTTGGGCATCTCGATCAACTTCGAAAAGTCATCCTTATTGCCCTGCCAGTCTATTACTTTCATAGGCGCAAATTTAAACACTGTTCGGATGTCAGCTACCCTTACAGACCAAAGAGTTTCAGACATTCAAAGTCATGTCAGGATCATTCTAGCCAACAAGAAGGTACAGGCCAGAATGGTTCTAAAAGTATTAGGTCTCATGGCTGCAGCCATTACTCTTCTTCCCCTGGCTCACTTCTACATGCACCTTCTTCAGTGGATGTTGTTCACTCAGTGGTCTTACCAACAACTTCCAATGCGTCACCACATTCTGGTGACACAGATTTGCAAAAATCATCTTGCTTGGTGGATCACTTCTCCCCAGATTCACCAAGGCAGACACTTTGTACCCCCATCCCCGGTAGCCACTGTCACCACAGATGCCTCCCTGATCGGGTGGGGGGGGCATTATCAGGACAGGATGGTTCATGGGATGTGGCAACCGTTCGAGTACCACCTGCACATAAATGTCCTAGAGATGAGAGCAGTGCTTTTAACGTTGCAAGCCCTCAATGACTCTCTTCCTGTAGGGACAATTGCAGTCCACACAGACAACATGTCTGTAGTTTGGTATATCAACAAACAGGGCGGAACCAAGTCCTACCCCTTGTGTCGAGAAGCTCAGACTGTGGCAATGGGCGATCTCCTCTCATCGGTTTCTGGTAGCAACGCACATCCCTGGGAAAACCAACATTTTAGCGGACAGATTGAGCAGAGCTATTCTCATGCCTCACGAGTGGTCTCTCAAGCAATCTATAGTGGAGGAGATTTTTCTGGAATGGGGTCGCCCATGTTGCGATCTTTTGCTACTCCCCAAAACAGCAAATGCCCAGACTTCTTCTCTCTCTTCCCTCTGTCAGGCCATCCCCCCAGAGACGCTCTGACCCAGGATTGGCCCCAGGGACTTCTTTATGCCTTTCCTCCTTTTCCTCTAATCCCTCAGGTTATCCAGAAAGCTACCGTTTTGAGAGCCAAAATGATTCTCATTGCTCCTTATTGGCCTCGACAAATTTGGTTTCCGTTCCTCCATCGTCACCTTTTGGTGCAACCATGGCATCTGGACCCAGTGCCAGATCTTCTGGTTCACCAATCCGGTCAGCTGCACCGGTCTATCCCTTCTCTCAACCTCTCAGCATGGTTGCTCCACTTCCTTCCTTAGCCAGGCTTCCTTTGATCTCTAACCCTGTTAGAGACATCATAGTAGCTTCCTTAAAATCCTCTACCAGGAGGATTTATACAAGCAAATGGAAGCGTTTCTCTTATTGGGCTAAAGCCAAGAATATCGATCCCTTCACTGCCCCAGTTCAGGCAGTTTTGGACTTCTTAGCGGAGATTTTTCATGCAGGCTCCTCTTCTTCCACAGTTAGAGTTCAACTGGCTGCTATCTCGAACTTTCATTTCGGGATCGCAGATCACAATATCATGTCCCATAGGCTTTGTAAAGCCTTCTTGAAAGGATTTTTCCTGCTAAAGCCTCCAATCAGGAATCCTCCTCCTCAATGGGATCTAAATTTAGTGCTGACATCCTTGATTCTTCCCCCCTTCGAGCCAGCTGTTTCCTGCTCCCTAAAATTTCTTTCTTGGAAAACTTTATTCCTAGTAGCTATTACATCGGCCAGGAGGGTGTCTGAACTTCAAGCTCTTTCGGTTCGACCCCCCTACTTGGTCTTTCACAAGGACAGAGTATCATTGAGAACTAATCCGACCTTTTTGCCTAAGGTCGCCTCAAAGGCTAATTTGAATCAATCCATTGAACTCCCTGTATTTTTTCCAAACTATTCAAACAGATCGGAACAAAAATTACATTATCTTGATGTCCACCGCCAACTCAGATATTATTTGGACAGAACTAAACAATTCAGGAAATCCGATCAACTCTTTGTTTCCTATGCAGATAACAGGAAAGGCCTTCCTGTTTCTAAAGTGACCTTATCTAGATGGCTGTCTTCTGTCATCTCTGAAATTTATCTGCTCGGGAAAACAGCTGTGCTCAAAACCTAAAGCACATTCAACTAGGAGCTTAGCTACTTCTACAGCCTTTCAAGCTAGACTTCCTTTAGACACTATTTGTGCAGCGGCCACTTGGGCCACTCCTCATACTTTTGTTTCCCATTACAAATTGGACTTGGCCTCCAGGGACAGAGCCAGTTTTGGCTCTACAGTCCTCAAGAGTCTGTTCCATTGAGCCACCCAGGATAGACGTGCTAGGGACGCGGTCCCATCAAGCAAGAATGAAGGCGAGATTGACAACTTAACATTAAGAAGTTATGTACCTACCATAACGTTCCATGTTAGTTGTCTTCTCTCGCCTTCTTTCTTGCGACCCTCCCTCCTTCCCCCAGGCCCGGACAGACCTTTCTACAAGAGATTGTTATGCTGAAGACCATTCAGAACTGGTCCTTCTTTCTTCCTGTAGGCTTTCTTTCTTTCTTTCTTCCTTTGGGAAGTATTTATGCTTGGTGCTATTGCCCTTTGTCATCAAACGAGATCTGGGTACTTACCGCCTTGCATCATGGGATATGGGGCTGCCTCGAGCTGGTAAAAGTGACTCTCGAGCTTAGCAAGTGCCGAGTCAGAGGCGAGGATCGGCTCCGAACCCATCAAGCAAGAAAGAAGGCGAGAGAAGACAACTAACATGGAATGTTATGGTAGGTACATAACTTCTTATTTTGTCCCACATTACATAAATTGCTCAATTCCTGCCGTTCCTTAAACCTTACCCTTCCTCCTGAACATTATTTTGTATGTACTGCTTCCATAAATTTAATTTTGTGTAATTTGCTCATTGCTAAAGATCCCATTTCCATTTGTTTTTTCTGTTTTACAATATCGTCAGTACTTGAGTTACAGTTGATATAGATTTTGATTTCCATTTTCTAGTAATTTCTTTTTTTGGGCAGCCAGTAGTAGCAAACTTAATAAAGTCTTACTGTGACTAAGCAGTTCATATCCTGTGTCCCAGCTAAAACGAATTATTCCCTTAGTTACAGTCATTTGCTTCCCCATATTTCTGACAGAGTATTCTGTAAGGGATTTTTAGTCTGCCAGCTTATTATACTCCCAAAAGCATGTTCCTAGTTGCCTCTTTCTTCACCATCACATCTCCAACATTTTCTGTCTACCCGAGGAAAAATTCTTTGAAGTCTGCTTGGGGTATAAAAATATCTATATGAACACTTCCAAGCAAAAATCCTAAACCTTATAGACTTTGCTGCATACTTGGGAGCCATACATATATCATCCCATTGTTTCTTTGCAAATTATATTTCCAATCCCTGTCTTTTCTAACCTGCTTTGATATGTATGGCTATTGAGCAGTATTTTATATGTCCTACCAATGATTCCCTTTTCATAGCAGCTTCTGTTCTGGATTCCAGTGCAAGTGTTTAATTAGGGCTGTACTAGCCCTTCCTCTTTGCCTATACTCTGAAATCAGTCAGTGATAGGGAAGGCAGTCTCTAACCTAAAGTCCAAGTTGTTGGCTTCATGATACTCTGTTACTTTTCCCTCTCTAGTTATTTGCTCCTGGTGCCTTGGTTCCTTTGCCAATCTTCCACAGTAAATTCCAGCCCCCTATTGCCTATTTTCTGTACCCATGCTTGCTGTCATCCCTAATGGCAAAATTTCCTTTCTCCAGTCTCGTGTTGGTTTAGTTCTTGGAGTACTTTCTACAACTTTGTGAATGATATTTTGCATGGTTGTTGGTATTCTGCATGATCTGCATGCAAAATTACACACTCCTTATTTTATGAACTCCCCCTGCTTCATCAACATCCCTTTCCACTTTGAGTCATAACCATCTATTTGTGTTGTGTTTGAACCTTATCTGCATATCTCTAAAATATCCATTTAAATCAGATAATCCTAAACCATCTTGTTCAATTGGGAGTATCAGCTTATCCCACTTAACTTTTTCTCTCTTCTGCTCCTTTAACTCTTAATTATAGTCCACAACTTCTTCTCTGGTTGAAAGAAACAGGCCTGAACTGTATATAAAACTAAAGGGAGTAAAAACGGTTTTCCTTGCTTGTTATCTTACTATCTATATCCATAAACAAGATCTTTCCATTTATCAAATTTTTATATTATCTTTTGTTTAGTCTTTTCCCACATGTCCTTAACTACCACGACAGAAGTCTTTTTAATCCATACTCCTAAATAATTGATCTTATCGTGTCCCTATAAATATGGGTACGGCTGAACAAACTCATGTGTAGGTACATAATTTACAGCTATAGCCATTGTTTTATCTTCAATAATTTTATGTCCTGAAAAGACCCGAAACTGTCAGAAAATGTTCCACAATATGGAAATGTCCTTTTCTGAATTTATCAAGTATAACATAATATCATCTGCAAATAAATCCAACTTTTCTTGATTACCATACAAATTATATCCTTGAATTTGAGTTCTTTATTTTCTTTGTCATTGGCTCTAAATATAAAGCAAATAAAGGGGAAAGAGGACATGCATGCCTGGTTCCTCTTTTGAAATACAACTTATTGGAGAGGAATCGTCTCAGTTTTAATTCTTGCCTCTGATCTTTCATATATTAACATAATTAATCTTAGCATTGTATCTGGGAATGCAAATGTTTCTGTTTTCATAAAATTGCACCTTACTGTGTCGAATGCTTTCTAGGCATTAAGACCCACCAATAATAACATTGTTTTCTTGCATTCTGCTTCCCCCTGGATTGTCATTGTTCTGTTAATGTTGTAAGATGGTTGCCTGCTCTTCACAAAACCACACTGATCCATATCTATCAATTTTGGCAACACCTTTGCCATTTGTGTAGCTAGTATGGACATAAACACTTTATAATTATGGTTTAAAATTGAAATGGTTCTGTATGAAGCAGGGTCTGATGGTGTTTACCCTGATTAGGTAATACAGCCCACACAGCTTTCTTTCAAGATGCTGGTGTTTCCCTTCCTTTTAAAATACTATTAAACAAAATCGTCCACATCTTTATCACTTTGTTCCTTTCTAACTTCCATAAATGTACCATCTGTTCCTGGAGACTTCCCTGCTGATTGATTATACATTACCAGTTTTATCTCATCTCCTCCTATCTTAATTGTTAATTTTTGAGCCTTGTCTTCTGCTAACCTTTGCATGACTAAGTCTTCCATAAATATTTCCATTTGTGCTCTTTCTTGGTTTCCACGTTTCTCTGCTTTATACTAATTTTCGTAAAATTTCCAAAATATCTCTAATACCTCTACAGGATCTCTGGTTATTTTTCTTGTCATAAACTCGCTAAGGTTGGTGACAACACTTTCTACTTTGTTGTGCTGAAGTTTCTGTGCCGAGAGTTATCAAAAATGCTTAGCAGGAATCTTTATAAACTCAACTCATGCATGTTATTCAAATGCTCTTGAACCTATGTCATATTTTTGAAGAACTTTTGCTTTAATGAAAACCCTCAAACAAAAATCTAAATTCATTTTAAGAACACATCCATCTCCTGTTAACTTAAAACAAATGTAAACACTGTATAGATTTTCAACAAGTGAAGTTTAACCCTGCAGATAACAGCAGCTGCCACAAATTGATAGTTACACCCATAGGCATTACTGAATCTAAAATAAAGGTTGCCCATGCTGAAGCGCTTGTTTCAGCCTGTGTCCCCACTTACTTACACTGATTGCTGTCTGTTCTTCTTAGCTCTCTTCCACTCCCAGATGTGAAAACCCACTTGAGTGCTTTCAGAAAACATTAACTTTTAACTCTAAGAAAAAGTGCACTGGTGGTGACCTTGAAATAAAACTAAATTGTGCACTGTTCTGTTAAATATCTGCTGAGAGGGCACTATCTCTTATTCACTTCCAAAACTTTCCGACTTAAATTTTTACTAAACTGCTTGCCATTGTACCTTTAAATTTTGCATTTAGAAAACTCATGACTAATTGGTTCTGCAATTTAAAAGTAGTCAGCAATGAGAAAAAAAAGCAACTAACAATTCTGCAGATGCATGAAGATATTCTTGAGACTGTTACATTCTACTTGTTTCCTTCTGACAGTTTAAAAGTAGTGTAAACTAACAGAAAACACATTTGCTGTAGAGAAACTGTATTTATATTTCCATTGAGGGGCTTCCATAGTATTTTTAAAGTGCTTCTCACTGTATTGTTTTTTGTCAAAAAAGAGTAACTTTTGTCAACAGGTAGTTTTACCGGCGTTTGCTTGTCTTCTGCAGGAAAGAGGTACCGTTTTCAGCTTGACCATTGAACAGACTACCAGTCCCATGGTCAGTCCTTCTTCCAGCCACAAAAAGAAAAATTTATGCAAACAACCTTTGCCACCACACCATGCTAACAGTTTGCCTTACCCAGAGGCAGGTGACTCTGCTGTGGCCATTTGTTGTACCTCAGACCACTCATCTTTTACCCCAGATCCCTTTGGTGTAGCACTTACAGCTACTATGGACTGGGGGTTAGCCATGTCATCTGTGGCTGTTTGGAGTCCCCTCCATGAGCAAGGGAGAGCCACTCCTGTCAATCCTGAGAGAGGGAACAAGGAAGAATTCCTTGGGCTTGTGTTAGAATACTGTACCCATGCCTGGGGAAGCAGCTGCTGCCATTAGTAACATGGCTGGCTCCATTTTTCCTTTCAAAATAGAAAACCAAGCATGTATCTACCCCTCATCAAATTTCTTTGGGTAGGAGTAGTTTACTGCGACTGGCTTAGAGTTTAATTTAAGCTTTTTATCCTTCTTGTAAAGTCGGTTTTGGTAAACAGGAAAATGGATTCCTCTTTTCTTCAAGAGATTCAAGATTCTGAATCTGAACAGGAGTTTGAACAGGAAAACCCTGCGCAGGGATGGATTCAGGGTTTTGTCCTCAGATTTCTGATTCAGACTCGTAGGAGACCTCAGTTTCTGATTCTTCCTGTGAGGGGTTTCTCTTTCTCTGAGACAATTTCTCAGCCCTCACAAAATACTATGAGTTATTACAGAAAATTTTCCAGAACCTACACACATTCCTCCTGCCATGTCTGCTTTAGAGGATTTGTATTTTGCTTCCTGCAGTATTCCTGATAGTCAGCCAGCAGTCCCTAAAAAGGCAGCAAGGATGTATAAAGTTTCTTATCGTTTTAAAATTTTATATACTATTCCCAAATCTGACCCAGCAGCTATAGCCTTAGTTGATTCTACTGCTAAGCACTAAGTTAATTCCAACCCTCTACTCTTTCTAATAAGGAAGGGAAAATTATTGATAGGTATGGGGAAAAAGTATATTCTTCTGCAAGGCTGATTTTCAGAATTTTGAATTGTCAGACTGATATGTAAATACAAGTTTGTTCTGACAAATTGTGAACTTATAAGGGATGTTATGTCTAAAGTTTCTTCTTGTAAAGAAAAATCTGCTTTAAATAACTTAGTTTTTTCTATTGCATGGGTCACTACTCATTATTTGCAGAGTGTGTGACTCTGTTGATATGTGTTCCAAGGCTATGGCCGCTGGTACTGTTTTAAGGAGGTTTGCTTGGCTGCATTCTCAAAATCTCCCAGATGATGTACAAAGTGAGATTTTAAATTAGCCATTGGATAGAAATAGAGTGCTTGGCCTCTGTACTACAAAGGTGATCAAAAAGTCACTCCACAACAAGTACAAATATGACTCTGTCATTGTCCATGTTGGAGTGAATGACTTGAGACGTACCTCCCTGGACTACATGAAAAGAGACATGGAAGAGCTCTCGGATCATGTGGCCCAGGCAGGTATGACCCTAGCCCTGAGTAGCATCCTGCCTTCACTCAGAATGATACCACAATATAAGGATAACATGATTGACTTCAACAATTGGCTAAGCTTATGGTGTAATTCAAAGGGGATCCAGTATCTGTCTGCCTGGGATGACATGATTGACAGACCACGATGCTTTGCCAGAGATGGTCTGCACCTGTCGCCCCTGGGATTCAGGTTACTGGCTAAGGCTCTTGCCACCCCTATAGTGCCTTTTTTAGGCAAACTTCAAAGGACAAAACCACCACCGTAACAGGTACAAGCATGCAAAATCTGAAGGTAATGCTACTCAATGCTAGAAGTCTAAACCTCAAAATGCACTCTCTCGAGGCACTCCTAAAAATGGAGAACATCGATATCTGTGCAGTAACTGAGACCTGGTTCAAGGCTCCAGAGAGCACCCCTGCAATACCAGGCTACCACTCTTACCACACTTTTCGGCCACCAAACCAGGACCGAAACACTAAAGGTGGAGGAGTGTCAATATTCACCAAGGATATTCACACCACCAGGCTAGTTGGCCAACACAATGTGTCTGAAATTCTCCAAGTGCAACTAACACTAGGTAAGACTGCAATCCAAATTGTAGCTTGCTACAGATCCCCACCATACCCCAAGATTCTCACTACACCTTTCTAAATATACTGGAAAATATTAAGATAGAACCAAACACCCTAATACTGGGTGATTTTAACTACCCTGCCATTAACTGGGAAAACTACTCATGTCCCAACACCTTTGCACAATGGTTCTTGGAATTCATAAATTCCAATGCCCTGGATCAACTAATCCATAGTCCCACCAGGGGCTCCAATATCCTAGACCTGGTCATTACCAACATGGGAAATCAATGCTCCATACCTATGGTCACCCCCTCGTTAGTCAGGTCTGACCATAAGCTAATCACCCTTAACATCCACATCCCACCCCCACCCCCCAGTAAAGAAACCACCATAAAAAACTTCTCCAAAGCCAACTTCATGCTACTCAAGTCAGAAGTGACAAACTTCATAACACCCATGCAGACGGGAACTGAAAGTTCAACTGCTGAATCCTACACTAAGGCACTGTACGAGCACATCCACTCATGCATGAATCGTGCCATCCCAAATAGAACCAAAATGCTCTCATCCAAAAAAAGGAAGTCAATCTGGTGGTCCCCTGCCATAAACAAACTTTACAACAAAAGGAAGAAACTTTTGCAGAAAAGAGGAAAATCCCAGGATGCAAAAAACTCCCTTACTAGCCTCAGTAAGAAACTGAGATGCCTCATAAAATCCTCCAAAGCTAGTTACGAAAATAAAATTGCCAAAGATTCCAAAGACAACCACAAAGCATTCTATAACTATGTCAAGAATCTAAATGGCAATGCTCAGATCTGCTCTGAGCTAAAACAGAATGGCATTAAATATACTGATCCAAAGGATATTGCCAATATCCTGGCAGATCGATTCAGTGCCAACTTCACCCCCTAAATGGCCCATCTCAATACCGGAAGATTGCCAAATTCCAGTAATAAAGGCCACAAAGGTACAAAACGCACTCTCTAAAGCCAAGAATACAGCATCCATGGGACCAGATGACATCCCAGGCTGTGTACTACATGAACTACAATATGAACTGGCACCTCACCTAAGTGTCATGTTTAATCATAGCCTCACCTCAGGTTTCGTGCCCACTAAGTGGCGCAGAGCTACAGTTATCCCAATCCACAAGGGGGGATCCATCTTGGATCCCGGAAACTACCGTCCCATCAGTCTGACAAGCCTTATCTGCAAGGCCATGGAGCGTATTATCATGGAACTTATAAACAAAGACATTGGCAACCTTCAAACACTGGACCCCACCCAGTTTGGGTTTGTGAAGGGCCGATCTTGTCTCCTGAACCTGATTGATTTCTTTGAATCAGTCTCCAGAGCCAAGGAAAAGGGTAAGGTGGTCCACACAGCCTATCTAGACCTTGCCAAGGCCTTTGACACCATCCCCCACTCTGGAATCATAGATAAACTTACTAAGTTGGGCATTAATCCCTATGTCACCCAATGGGTTGCTAAATGGCTTACTGATGGAACCCACACTGTAAAAGTAACCGACTCCAAATCCAGCTCCAGACAAGTGACAAGTGGAGTACCTCAGGGTTCAGTCCTGGGGCCGCTCTTGTTTGGCATCTACTTCTCTGAAGTACAGGTCAACACTAAGGGACTCTGGCTAACAAAGTTTGCAGATGACTGCAAACTGGGAGCCATTATTGAATCACCAAATGATGTGGATACTCTACAAAAGGGCCTTACAGAAACAGATGCTTGGTGCCAGAGCCATGGGCTCAAGCTCAATGCCAAGAAATGTATTGTTATCCCCTTTGGGAAAAAACATGTATCCATGAATTACCATATCGGTGGTAGTACACTAAACACAGAAAGTGTGATAAGAGACTTAGGGACACAGGTGGACAGTGGTCTCACCTTCGATAACCACATCGCCACAACAGTCAGGAAATCCTTCTATGTGGCACACCTCATCACGAAGGGCTTTTCATCCAGAAAAAAGGAGGTCATTGTCCCACTGTACTCATCCCTCATTAGACCCATTATAGAATACAACGCCCCATTTGGTATGTACCTCTCAAGACATCTGCAACAACTGGAAAGGCCTCAGAAATACCTCACTAAAAGAATCACAGGCCTAAAGCAGATGCCCTACGCTGACCGCCTTAAAAAACTCCATTTATACTCTGTCGCATATCGTCTACTCAGAGGTGATCTCTGCTTAACATACAAGGCCATGTCAAACCCAGAGCTGTTCGACATGCTACACTTAAAGAAATCCCAATCCTTCAGAGCTACACGCTCCAGGGATCTAAACCTTGTCATCACAATAAACAAAACATGCTGGAGGGATAGGTTCCTGACCCAGAGACTCCCCAGACTCTGGAATAGATTGCCCATACATGTCAAGCAGAGTGCCTCTTTGGACCTCTTCAAGAGGAACCTTGACGATTGGATGGGAGAAAGGAAATTCACCCCAGGGATCACGTCAGTCGCCCTGCTAGACAGGGGTCCAGGAAAGTAAATAATGTGGGAAGAAATAGCCAGGGAATTGTTATGGCTAGGCTTGTATAGGCCCTAGGGCTGATAGCCTAGTACCAACCTGTGAACCTATGAACCTATGAAAAGGACAAGATGACTTGGGGAATCCCCTAAGATTTTTCAGCCCTCCTTTTCCATATTGTTGAAAGGGTTTTCTTTTCCTCATCCAAAAAAAAAAAAAAAACAGAATAAACACCATCACAAAATACAGGTCAGCAGATGTTTAACTAGACATAGTTACAGACAATACCACATTCGTGTTGTGCATCAAAAAGCAAGGGGGAACCAGGTAGTACCCCCTTTGCAGACTAGTCATGTTACCTTGGGATATATCTTTACATCCCATTCTCACTGTAAAGGCATCCTACATTTCATCAAAGCAAAACAGCATAGCAGACAAGCTGAGCAGGACCAGGGCAAATCCCAACGATTTAAGTAGATCTGAGGGTCTTCCAAGATTTGATCCATCTGTGAGGAATTCCTCAAGTAGACTTTTATGCCTACTCCTTTTTGTCACCTTTGAGAAGAATCAACTGGCGACATTTTGTTTCAGGACTTAATTTCAAGAAGGTCTGGAAGACACGTGCCTTTTCTTTTCTTTGGATGGAAATGTTCCTGTATGCCTTTCCACTGTTATCCAGGGTGCTTCTGAAGATTCAGAAGGAATCCTCCAAGATCATTATGGTGACTCCATTCTGGCCCAGGCAACCAAGAGTTTTCCCTTCTTTTGGAAATGGCCAGGGGCAATTACCACATGCTTCTTCACACCCAATCAGTCATCTTCAGTTGACTGCCTTGATAACAGGGCCTTAATTCCTTTTAGGCACCTGTTTTCTGAGGACATGCAACAGGTACTAATGGAGGCAAGAAAGCCTGCTACTAGAACATTGTACATTAGCATGTGGAAAGGTTTTTTAGTTGGTGCCAACAACGTAATCAGTGCCCATTCATGGCTAGTTGTTCCCTGGTTTTACAATATTTGTGTGAATTGTTATCCTGTGGCCTTTCTTATCGCTCTTTTAGGTTTCATTTACCAGCCATTTCTGAATGTGTGCCCATGGAACCTCCTCTTTCAATGCAATCTCATGTCAAAATGTTTTTGAAAGGGGTTTTGCTTAAGAAACCTGCTAGAAAACAGGAGGCACCTCCTTGGGATCTTAATTTTATGTTAGAGAAGCTAACAGTTGCGCCTTTTGAACCGGCTAATCTGGCTGACTTGAGGTTCTTAGCATGAAAAACAATTTTGCTGATTGCTCTGACTGCTGCAAGAAGGGTATCCAAGTTTGCAAGCTCTTATGGTGAGTCAGCCCTATCACGTTTTTTTTTTTTTTTTTTTTACAGAGACAGGGTTGCTTTGAGAACTAATCCTTCTTTTTTGCCTAAAGTGGTATCCGAGTTTACTTTAAGCCAAACTATCCAATTCCCCATTTTCTGTCCTGAACCTAAAAATGAGGAAGGAAGGATACTCCATACATTGGATGTCCACAGGCAACTCTGGTACTATCCTGACAGAACTAAATCTTTCTGATCGTCAGATCAGTTGTTCATTTTCTTGTGAAGGTAAGAAGGGACAGCCTGTGTCAAAACCGACTATTTCCAAATGTTTTGTCTAAGGCTATATTACCTTTTGTTGTACTTACCATAACAAATCTATTCCAGCAGGATCAAGGCTTATTACTCTACCAGGATCTTGGCTACATCTGTGGCGTTTTGGAAAGGGTTTGATTCTAGAAGCAGCTACTCTGTCCTCTGTACATTCTTTTACAAATCAATATTCTGCAAAAGGGCCTTACAGAAACAGATGCTTGGTGCCAAAGCCATGGGCTCAAGCTCAATGCCATAAAATGTATAGTTATCCCCTTTGGGGAAAAACATGTACCTGTGAATTACCACATAGGTGGCAGTACACTAAACACCGAAAGTGTGATGAGAGACTTAGGGACGCAGGTGGACAGTGGTCTCACCTTCGATAACCACATCGCCACAACAGTCAGGAAATCCTTCTATGTGGCGCACCTCATCACTAAGAGCTTTTCATCCAGAAAAAAGGCGGTCCTTGTCCCACTGTACTCATCCCTCATTAGATCCATTATAGAATACAATGCCCCGTTTGGTATGTACCTCTCAAGACATCTGCAACAACTGGAAAGGCCGCAGAAATACCTCACTAAAAGAATCACAGGCCTAAAGCAGATGCCCTATGCTGACCATCTAAAAAAATAACTCCAGCTATACTCTGTCACATATCATCTACTCAGAGGCGATCTCTGATTAACATACAAGGCCATGTCAAACTCAGAGCTGTTGGACATGCTACACTTAAAAAATCCCAATCCCTCAGAGCCACACGCTCCAGGGATCTAATCCTTGTCATCACAATGAACAAAACATGCTGGAGGGATAGGTTCCTGACCCAGAGACTCCCCAGACTCTGGAATAGACTGCCCATACATGTCAAGCAGAGCACCTCTTTGGCCCTCTTCAAAAGGAACTTTGACGATTGGATGGGAGATAGGAAATTCACCCCCGGGATCACATCAGTCGCCCTGCTAGACAGGGATCCAGGGAAGTAAATATTGTGGGAAGAAATACCTAGGGGATTGTTATGGCTAGGCTTTTATAGGCACTAGGGATGATAGCCTAGTACCAACCTATGAACCTATAAGTTTGATTCATTCTCTAGGTCTGGATCAAGGTTTGCTAGGACCATCTTCCAGGGGCTTTTGGACCCTTCTCCTTCCACCTCCCAAATATAGTTATCTATAGTAATTTAGCCATGTAGCAAAGGCTACTGCAGCAGTGATCAATTTGAAGAGCATCAAACAATCATGTAAGCTGAACTTACCACAACAGTAGATGTTCATATGATGACTAAAGCAGTAGCTGCTCCCTCCCTCCATCCACCTTGTTTTTTGGTGTGATTTTTATGCCAGGGAATCTCTGAAGGGCTTTGCACTTCTCTTTTAGTCATCTCAGATTGAGCTGCTTGACAGTTTGGGCCTGTGGAAGGTGGCCTGAAGCTTTGGAAGCTGTCCCTCTGGTATATCCTTGGCGGGATATAACTCGTGCAACTAATGCTACTGCAACAGTGATCACTCTAACATCTGCTGTTATAGTAAGTTCTACTTACACATTTGTACTTTTCTCTATTACATCAGAAAATTTCATTTTTTTTCTGTGCTGTCTTCTAACTGTATTTTTTGAAACAGCACTTCTTGAGAAGTCTCATATTTGGCCAGCTTTTTCTTCATTTGCTGTTTCATCAGTTCATATGAATAGCTAATCAAAGGCTTGTTCTATTTTTTCTAGCTTTTCTTATTTGTATTGATATATTCCTTCAATGTTTATTTCATTTTAATCACATCTGAGTACATTTGATTATTTTTTTGCCTCTAAATTACTGGAAGCCATCTCTTACACGGACGTTGAAGTTTGAACTGCATTTTGCTAAACAGCTGTAGGATTCTTCCCAGCCAGTATTTTCTCTTTACCTTTTTCTGGTTGATTTTTCTTTCATGTTCTCTAAATTTCTTATTTGCTGCCATTTAGGCAGTGTATTTACTAACCAGTAACTGATTTTTAAGCAAAATTTTTTTCAGTTTCTGTTTTCACACTGGAAGAGTTGAAATTAAGCTGTTGATCGGTGTGCAGCCATCTTGGAAGCCCGAGATCAGCTGTTGATTATTATGGGAGTAGTGGGATCAAAAAGCTTGTAGATAATACAGCTTCTGCAATGTTTGGCAGAACTCATTTTCTGATAACTTTTTTCCTTTGATAAAGATGTTAATTCTGTGAAGGACAGGGAGAAATGTTACAGCTTCATGTTATGTAGTTTTAAGTCTTTAGCCTGGCTTTTATTTTCCATGCCACTTGGGCATTACTCTGTCTAGGAATCTGATTTTACCTACTTGTGCTGAAAAGGAATTTGGTAATTTGTTAACTGCAGCAGGTAAGCTTGCATTACTCACTTTTAGGCATGTTTCTGATGCCTGCTTCTGTGATTTCAGTTGTTCAGCAATAGGCATGCTTGGTTTAATGGACATCTGTATCCCAAAAATGTTTTAATTAAGATAATGTCCTCCCACTATTTTCATATTATGTATTTATTTATGTTTTATCCTAAAACTCATTATTTGATTTAGGAAGTTAAACAAATAGAAACATTGTCTATTATAGCAATAACCCACGCCTGGGTGTGGGTAATGCTGGATTTACCCACGGTTGGTGTGGTTTGGTCGCGAGGGTGAAGCCCGAGTGGCCAAACAAAGCCAAACGTGAGTAAATCCAGCATTACCCACACCCAGAAGTGGGTTATTACTATTATACAATGACATTATTTAAGAAAAAAAATAATTACTTTTCTTAAATAATGGCATTGTATAATGCCTTCTTGCTGCCCTTCCGCAGCTGTCTGGTATTCTGCGGCAGTTCTGATGTACTGCACATGCGTATGTCTACGGAGTACATCAGAGCTGTGGGCAAAAGCAACGGAGAAAGCAAGATCTCCGTTGCTTTTTGGAAACTGTCTCGCTATGTTAAAGGAGTTTAACACAGCGAGACAGCTTTAAAAAAAGCAACAGAGAATCTCCGTTGCTTTTTTAAACCTGTCTTGCTATGTTAAACTCGTTTAACATAGCGAGACAGTGTGAAGCAAAGGAGATCTTGCGTTTTCCGTTAAAAAAAAAAGAGTTATAGTAATGGAAAAAGTCCGGGCGACCGGACCTTTTTCCATTACTATAACTCTGATTTACAACGTGCACACTGACCAATCAGCGTGCACGTTTTTGAATATTAATCGGGGGTCGTTGTATAATATGTTTGAAATCATTGATGAGTTGGACCCTGGCACTATGACCAGATGTAAAAAGCATTATTTTCAAATATTTTTTTATTGGAAGAATTCTTATTATAACATAACATAAGATAAGAAACTTCCAAAAATGCAAAAGGATTAACAACCAGAAAAGAATGAACAATTAACAGCTAACTAACCCAACCATTCACTGTACTATATGAAACTAAATATGAGAAAGGAAATAGTTACAAGCAAAAGGCCTCATGTTAAAAAAGTGCTTTTATTAACTTTACTAATAAAATTATTTTTAAAGGATCTTCCAAAGATGCAAAAGGATTAACAACCAGAAAAGAAGGGAAAATTAACAATGAACTAACCAACCATTAACTATACTATATGAAACTAAATATGAAAAAGAGTGACTGCTTACAAAGGAAATAGTTACAGGCAAAAGGTCTCATGTTAAAAAAGTACCTTTTTATTAACTTTACTAATAAAAGCATTTTTTTTAAATGAAACATTTTGCCTGTCGCTATTTCCTTTGTAAGCAGTCACTTTTTTATCAAATTTCACAGATGACGAAGGGTCAGCTTGCCATCTAGAGGGGTGATTCAGAGAAGCCAAACTTTTTATAGATCTTTTCTTCAGTTAAGGCAAACCATTGGCATTTAAGTGGTTCCTTCCTTTTTGTAACAGGAGGCCTTTTACACTTTTTTGTTTTACTTTTAGACAGTTGCAGTGTAGAGAGACATCTCAACAATCTAATAGACCACACCTCCTTCAATCATGGCAAACCCAGTTAAGTGGTGTTTTTTTCTACTTCTTGCAACCCTTGCATGTTCTTCAGTCCATTGCAACAGTATCCATGGTTGGAGACCAGAATTTTACAGTTCAAGGCAAGTTGGATAAATATACTGTTTTTCACTGCTTTTCCAGGTACTACTGACTTCAGATCCCAATCTACAGGCCCTCCCTGTACCATCTTGTCTCCTTTGGGCCACTGTTCAACCTGAGATGTCCCATTGATGTCTTTTTTTTTTTACTCTTATTGAGAAGGGCTGTCAGCTATTGGGCTATGAATGCCTCTATGACTGAGGGAGAGGAGCAGAGAAGCCTGAACCAACTGGAGTATTTTGTTTAATCCCTACCTCCCTGTGAAGTGCTGGTTTGATGTTATCTAGGTGGATATGCAATGGTGACACAAGGGGAAGTGCCTCCAGTTGTGTTGTGGTGTCCCTATTTTTCCCACCCTTCTGTTTCATTACTGACTCTTTTCATACTATTCATAGTCCTGAATTACCAGCCATGCTTGTGAAATTGTCACCATGCTCTCAGCATGTCCCAACCCCTAGAAAGGTGAATAGGCAATACTGCACTTTTTTCTTACTCTGTGCCAACTCTAGCAAGTGCCCACACTGCTAATTAAAGTCTTGTCATCTGGATTAGTGTCAGGGCTTTATTACTCTACTCCAGCAGAGCTGACAACAAAGTAAGATTGCATGCTTTTTGCAACAAAAACTTTTTTGTAATGCAATATAAGACATAGTGTCACATGTCTGCAGGTTTTGTGAGGATAAACATGCAAGTCTTCATATGAAGAAGTTACAGCATTAAATGTAGGAGAAGAGAGGGTATTACTATAGTCCTATATTATTATGGAGAGATGTATTCATTGCCAACTTCTTACTCATCTCCTCCAAAATCACCTTCTAGTAGACTGCCAACACAGTTTTAGACCACATCATAGCACCACCACAGCTCTCCTATCCTTTACAGACTGCATAGATAAAAATCGAAATAACAATCTCCTATCCTCTGCCATGTTTATTGACCTCTCCAAAGCATTTGACATGGTGAATCACAAACTATTGATAGATACACTTAAATCTCTTTCATCAGATACACTAACAGTCAAATGGTTTCAATCTTACTTAGAAAACAGACAGCAAGCAGTCCTCTGGAACTGTCCTCTCTGCCCCCTTTTACTCTCGGAGTCCCACAAGTATCTATTTTGGGACCGTTCCTCTTTACTATATTCATTATCAATCTATCAGCCTCCCTTCCTCAAACCACCTGTATACAAAATGCTGATGACTCAACCTTAATCTGTGCCGCCTCATCGCCCTCCCAACTTCAAGCCAAAACCCAAAAAATATTTACCTTAGTAGAAAACTGGTTCCATCAACGCTGTCTCCTCCTTAACCCTAAAAAAACTAAATTACTGTTGTTCACTCCCACTCAGAAATCCCCCACCATAAACTTCACAGTCATCTCTAAAAATGTTACATTAATAGCTCCTGACACAACCACCAAACTTTTAGGGGTAACAATTGATCACAATCTTAATTTTGACACTCATATCAATCTAACTATCAAATTGGTTAATAGAAAACTGGGCTCCCTGTACAAAATGAAATCCTTTCTTACTCCTTCAGCCAGGACTACTATTGCCCAAACTCACCTAATCTCTACCCTCTTCTATGCCTCATCAATCTATACAGACCTCTCCAAAAGCAATATAAATAAGTTGGCAACATCTTATAACAACATAACCAGAGTTGCCACTGATGCCCCATTTCGTACCCACCACTGCAAAAATCTCAAACATCTCGGATAGTTAGAATTGCATAGTCAGTTTCTTTTTCAGCAACTCATAATCATTCACAAGATCCTGCATCATCCCTCAAATACTTCCATACTCAGAAACCTTATTAGCCCCTATCAGAATCTTTTAAACTTATGATCTGCTAACAGAGTACATGTCTATACCCTAAAATCCAGTAACAAATCTGGGGACTGCCTATTTACTGACTTGATTGGTATCCTGTGGAACAAACTTCCAAGAGAACTAACATCCCTGGCATCCACTCCTCTTTTCAAACAGCAACTTAAAACCTTCCTAAAATCACAATGGCTATGTCCATGCTCAATTCCTGACTGACACTGTCTCCCTTTTGCTTCTCATTTTTAAGTCTATTGGTACTGGGTTCCTCTTGCTTTGATTATTTCCCTTTTTTAGATTCCTCTTGCTCTGATTATTTCCCTTTTTTAACTATTCCTAAAGAATTTTTGTTTAGCTTTGTAATAACTCTCTGTGTTATGTTATTCTGTATGACTGTACTTGTAAAAAATATGTATATTAATTATGTTTAAAGTTTAAGTTGAGTCTTAATAGTCAAAAATCCTTTTTAACTATGTTTTCAAAATTTCATTACTGTATTTGGAGCTTTTCTCCCCGGGCGTCCACTGAAAATGGACATATATCCAGCCGGACTTTCCCGGTCAACAAATGTAAAATAAAATAAAACTATATCAATAATGTTACCAAAGGGAGGGACCAGAAGTACAGCACTTTCATATAAGGACTTTAGGGAGTCTGGGCCTACTAAGGAATGTAAACAAAGAAAAAATGAAAGTCAAACCAGTGAAGTAAACGTACAGCGAGTAAAACAAAATGAGAGCATATGATAAATCCGTGTAAAATGCAAAAGACCATTTAATGAGCGCTTTCGGTGTGGACTGTGCCTCACCTTCATCAGACACAAAACATCCAATTAGCAATCTATTTATATAAAATCAGGTAAATTAAATTAGTTAATTAATGTAACCTCATAAAAATTTAAAAGTAAATCACAGACGACATTCAATAAGCAAGTATGTAAAAAATATATATATGTTGTTAATTCATATTCTTAGTGATAAATTAATGGTGAAAGAAAAGAATAAAACCAGCAACCAGAAGGTATTAGTATATATATATATATATATATATATATATATATATATATATATATATATATATATATATATACCCAGGACATAAAAGCAGTTGAACAAAATACCTTAATATAGTGTTTAACAGCCACTTTAGGACTTGTTGGTCGAACTAATGTGTGAAAAAGTCCTACTACAGCGCATTATTAAATTTATGTTTTAACGTAACTGGCCACCCAAATGCAAGTTCATAAATTATTATTAGTTAAAAAATGAATAAAAATATAGATACATGTGAATATGAAATTAATATTGATCCTATATGTAATAAAATCAATAATGGATGAACTAAACGAGAATACATAACAGATAGATGTAAAATATTTAACTGGTCTATCATAAATGCATGTGTATACCAGTTATCTCCTCAAAGCTAAAAGTCTCAGAATGCTTTTAATAGATAAATATTCATTGAGACCTGGAAAAAGTATGTGCCCCTGTTCTGATTTGCCACATCAGTTCGTCAATCTCTAATAAAAGTTGCCAAGGCCTCCCTCTTATATCAATGTGCCTATGCTGAAGAACAATAAATTTAAAGCAGTGGTCAGGGCACTCCATCACATGCTTTGCCAATGCGTTATTGTCTTTCTTGCTTATGGCATAATAATGTTCGTATATGCGTTGTTTCATTTTCCTTTCTGTTTTGCCAATGTAAAATACATTACATAAAGCTGCAGAAGTAACACTCTTAGTCTCACAATTATACCTAGCATTAAGAGGGATTTATTCTTGATGCATACCGTATCCCCTACTAAAATGTGTTTACATTGTGGACAAGCCCCACATTTAAACATACCATTAGGTCTATTAGAATATGGTTTCTTCTTTTTTTCAAGCAAGGACTTTAAATTAGGCCCTCTTCTATATGTGATTTTGGGCTTGGCCCCTAAAATCTTAAATAGGGTTTGATCTTCAATAATAATATTCCAATTTTTATTAAGGATGTATCTTATATTCTGATAGTCCAAAGAATAAGTACGTAAGAAACTAGTCTTATATGAGCTTGTGTTCCCTATTACTAAGGTATGCTGTTGTTCCAGAGTGTTAACATGATTTTGTTCTGATTGTTTACATAACAATGGTTTAAAGTGACCATTGCTTCATTTGTGTATTACTTCTGCTTTAATGTTGTTAACCAAATTTTTAGGGTAGCCTCTATTTATGAACATGCCTTGCAAATTTTCACATTCATCCTCAAAGTCTGTGTCTTCTGTAATCATTCTGGCCGCCCTTACCATCTGGCCTTTGACAACAGCTCTTTTCTGGTGGTAAGGGTGGCTGCTAGTGAAATGCAAGAACACGTTAGAGTAAGTTGGTTTTCTGTATATAAGACTTTTATATCTAGAGTTAGTCCTATCCTTTAGTAATAGAATATCGAGAAAGTTAATAATATTCTCGTCCAAGTTATAAGTAAACTCTAGAAAATCAGTCATCTGAGTGATGTTACTAATAAATGTTGGAACTAAAGATTTAGCCCCCTTCCAAATAAGAAACGTGTCATCCTGGTATCTTGTGTACCAGGAGACATTAGCCTGAAATAGGTGATTTGTGAAAAGGAAAGTGTTTTCCCAATGGGCCATAATGGCATTTGCAAAACTACCGCCACATGGTGACCCCATGGCGACTCCCATGTTTTGCAAGTAAAAATGCCCTTCGAAAGTCATAAAGTTATTAGTAAAGACTATCTCCAATAAAGTTTCAACTAGGTATATAGTGTTTTCTTCTATGTTCTTAGATACCAAAAAATCCCTAATCCACTCGAGGCCTAACTTTTGGGGTATGACCGTGTATAGATCTTTTATATCTATTGTTAAAAAACAAGCCTCAGCCTGATATTCAATCTTGTTAATGTTGTTAAGAAAGCTCCATGAGTCTTTACAAATTTGAGGCTCACTTTCTATCAATGGTTTCAAAACACTGTCAATGTATTTGGCACATCCATATGTGACTGACCCACGCCCATCAACAATAGGTATAAAAGGGGGTTCGGTAATTGTTTTGTGAATTTTAGGGGTGCCAAAGAGGGCTGGTGTCTCGGGTGCAATCATAGATAAATAATAATGCAAGTCCATGTCAGTGTAAACTTCTAAAAATAAGTCGTCCAAAATACACCTAATCTTTCTATACCCTGTGTTGACTTCATTAATAGTAACTTCCGTATAAACATCAATATTAAGGTGTTTGTTCATACTTTCAATGTATGCACTATGGTCCATAAACACCAGCTCCCCACCCTTGTCAGGCTTTATTACTCGGATGTTAGTCATTCAACAAGTTGAGGAAGTCGTATTCACGTGTGCTAATATTATTCTTAATGTTGTTCTGGTAGTTAATGTTGTTGTTATCAACTATAGCTCTAAAATCCATGTCACACATCCTTTCAAAAAGGTTAAGACTTGGATGTAGAGGTGGATTAAATATGCTAGAAACCCTAACAGAACTAGTAAGGGTAGAACTTTCTCCCATTAACATGTTAAAGTTTAATGTACGGACATAGAGTTTCAAGTCAATAATATTTTTTGCAATGTCCATTCTCTTACTAGGTACAAAAGTCAACCCTCTTGAAAAGAAGTCAACCAGATCTTGGTTGACGTCCAAAGCGGTGTAATTTTAAATACTGAAATCTCCCTCAGAACTTGTGTGGATACGGGGTTGCAATCCATAAACAAAGTCATAGACTATCTCCTCCATTGTTTCCGTCTGTTCCTTATTTGTGGTTGATTCCTGTTCATTTGCTGGTTGTTCTGTTGGCCATTGGGGTTTGTTCGAAAACCCTGTTGGTTGGATGTATGCATCCTATTCATGTTATTGTTAATGGGCCTGAGCTGATTATTATTGGCAACAGTGTTATTGTCTCTACTGTTGTTATTAGTGTTAAGTCTTTCACTGCGCCTAAGGGGCTGCGTTTCCACATCATCAATAGGAAGATTTTCATGCATTTGAATATTAGCCCTTACAACTGTATTCTCATTTTCAGTGTCAAAGGATTGGTTAGAGACATTGTGTACGTTGAAAGGAGGCCTTGGGTATGCTTTATTGTTAGAGTAATCGTTCAAATCTCTAGCTATTTTTTTCTTCTTTGTTGTTAACAGTTTAGTCATAGCAGCCTCAATGCTCGTAAAAACTCTGCAATTTTCATACTTGTACCGGGGGAAATCATTATGAGATTTTATAACGTGCTCTAAAATTTCCAATTCAGCCTTTAAAGCCCCAATGTCAGTCTTGTAAAAGTTAATAAGAGAGTGCAAGAACTCAAAACCCTGTCTATCAGAGAGTGCTAATAATTCACGGTGAAAGAGGGAGTCCTCCACCAAACCTACAGGGTAACGCCACTGGCGCAACCCTTTGGGGTATAATTTTCTTTTCAATGCATTCCTGCAAGTACGAAACTTCAAGCTGTAGTTTTCTACATTTATATAGCTTGAAATCAAAGTCATTTATACTGTTAGACAAAGAACTCACCCTTGATTCATTGTCCTCTCCGTAACCGGCATTATTTCCGATCCCAAAAAAATTGTTGTTGTTGAGAAAGTTAGCCATAGAAGGAAGCACACCCTCGTGAATGGCTGAAACATTGTTGACCAAATCTCTCTCATTAGAGTGCAGAGGTGCTGGTCCGGGACTTAAAACGTGAATGTTGTGGGGTGAGAGATTTGTGTTACTGCCTGCTACTGTTCCGACTCCTGATGTATTCAACTTGTTGCTGTCGGCTTCTACATGCCTCCGCTGTGATGCATTAACATCATTGAGGCCAGAAGCATCAAACCGCTGAGTTAAAGATTCCACTCGCCAAAGAAGCTGTTGAACAAGAGCGGTTTGGTTATCAATGGAGTTGTCCTGTTTAGGGTTGTTGCCTTCATCCTGGGAAAACAAAATTTGTTAATGCATCACAGCGGAGGCATGTAGAAGCCGACAGCAACCAGTTGAATACATCAGGAGTCGGAAGAGTAGCAGGCAGTAACACAAATCTCTCACCCCACAATATTCACATTTTAAGTCCCGGATTGGCACCTCTGCACTCTAATGAGAGAGATTTGGTCAACAACGTTTCAACCATTCACGAGGGTGTGCTTCCTTCTATGGCTAACTTTCTCAACAACAACAATTTTTTTGGGATCGGAAATAATGCCGGTTACGGAGAGGACAATAAATCAAGGGTGAGTTCTTTGTCTAACAGTATAAATGACTTTGATTTCAAGCTATATAAATGTAGAAAACTGCAGCTTGAAGTTTCGTACTTGCAGTATTGCATTGAAAAGAAAATTATACCCAAAGGGTTGCGCCAGTGGCGTTACCCTGTAGGTTTGGTGGAGGACTCCCTCTTTCACCGTGAATTATTAGCACTCTTTGATAGACAGGGTTTTGAGTTCTTGCACTCTCTTATTAACTTTTACAAGATTGACATTGGGGCTTTAAAGGCTGAATTGGAAATTTTAGAGCACGTTATAAAATCTCATAATGATTTCCCCCGGTACAAGTATGAATACTGCAGAGTTTTTACGAGCATTGAGGCTGCTATGACTAAACTGTTAACAACAAAGAAGAAAAAAATAGCTAGAGATTTGCACGATTGCTCTAACAATAAAGCATACCCAAGGCCTCCTTTCAACGTACACAATGTCTCTAACCAATCCTTTGACACTGAAAATGAGAATACAGTTGTAAGGGCTAATATTCAAACGCATGAAAATCCTCCTATTGATGATGTGGAAACGCAGCCCCTTAGACGCAGTGAAAGACTTAACACTAATAACAACAGTAGAGACAATAACACTGCTGCGAATAATAATCAGCTCAGGCCCTCTAACAATAACACAAATAGGATGCATACATCCAGCCAACAGGGTTTTTGGACAAACCCCAATGGCCAACAGAACAACCGGCAAATGAACAGGAATCAACCACAAATAAGGAACAGACGGAAACAACGGAGGAGATAGTCTATGACTTTGTTTATGGATTGCAACCCCGTATCCACACAAGTTCTGAGGGAGATTTCAGTATTTGTAATTACACCGCTTTGGATGTCAACCAAGATTTGGTTGACTTCTTTTCAAGAGGGTTGACTTTTGTACCTAGTAAGAGAATGAACATTGTAAAAACTATTATTGACTTGAAACTATATGTCCGTAAATTAAACCTTAACATGTTAATGGGAGAAAGTTCTACCCTTACTAATTCTGTTAGGGTTTCTAGCATATTTAATCCACCTTTACATCCAAGTCTTAACCTTTTTGAAAGGATGTGTGACATGGATTTTAGAGCTATAGTTGATAACAACAACATTAACTACCAGAACAACATTAAGAATAATATTAGCACACGTGAATACGACTTCCTCAACTTGTTGAATGACTAACATCCGAGTAATGAAGCCTGACAAGGGTGGGGGGCTGGTGTTTATGGACTATAGTGCATACATTGAAAGTATGAACAAACACCTTAATACTGACGTTTATACAGAAGTTACTATTAATGAAGTCAGCACAGCGTACAGAAAGATTAGGTGTATTTTGGATGACTTATTTTTAGAAGGTTACACTGACATGGACTTGCATTATTATTTATCTATGATTGCACCCAAGACACCAGCCCTCTTTGGCACCCCTAAAATTCACAAAACAATTACCGAACCCCCTTTTAGACCTATTGTTGACGGGCGTGGGTCAGTCACATATGGATGTGCCAAATACATTGACAGTGTTTTGAAACCATTGATAGAAAGTGAGCCTCAAATTTGTAAAGACTCATGGAGTTTTCTTAACATTAACAAGATTGAATATCAGGCTGAGGCTTGTTTTTTAACAATAGACATAAAAGATCTATACATGGTCATACCCTAAAAGTTAGGCCTCGAGTGGATTAGGGATTTTTTGGTATCTAAGAACATAGAAGAAAACACTATATACCTAGTTGAAACTTTATTGGAGATAGTCTTAACTAATAACTTTATGACTTTCGAAGGGCATTTTTACTTGCAAAACATGGGAGTCGCCATGGGGTCACCGTGTGGCGGCAGTTTTGCAAATGCCATTATGGCCCATTGGGAAAACACTTTCCTTTTCACAAATCACCTATTTCAGGCTAATGTCTCCTGGTACACAAGATACCAGGATGACATGTTTCTTTTTTGGAAGGGGGCTAAATCTTTAGTTCCAACATTTATTAGTAACATCACTCAGATTACTGATTTTCTAGAGTTTACCTATAACTTGGACGAGAATAGCATTAACTTTCTCGGTATTCTATTACTAAAGGATAGGACTAACTCTAGATATAAAAGTCTTATATATAGAAAACCAACTTACTGTAACGTGTTCTTGCATTTCACTAGCAGCCACCCTTACCACCAGAAAAGAGCTGTTGTCAAAGGCCAGATGGTAAGGGCGGCCAGAATGATTACAGAAGACACAGACTTTGAGGATGAATGTGAAAATTTGCAAGGCATGTTCATAAATAGAGGTTACCCTAAAAATTTGGTTGTTAACATTAAAGCAGAAGTAATACACAAACAAAGCAATGGTCACTTTAAACCATTGTTATGTAAACAATCAGAACAAAATCATGTTAACACTCTGGAACAACAGCATACCTTAGTAATAGGGAACACAAGCTCATATAAGACTAATTTCTTAAGTACTTATTCTTTGGACTATCAGAATATAAGATACATCCTTAATAAAAATTGGAATGTTATTATTGAAAGTCAAACCTTATTTAAGATTTTAGGGGCCAAGCCCAAAATCACATATAGGCGAGGGCCTAATTTAAAGTCCCTGCTTGAAAAAAAGAAGAAACCATATTCTAATAGACCTAATGGTATGTTTAAATGTGGGGCTTGTCCACAATGTAAACACATTTTAGTAGGGGATAAGGTATGCATCAAGAATAAATCCTACACTCTTAATGCTAGGTATAATTGTGAGACTAAGAGTGTTACTTCTGCAGCTTTATGCGGCCAGTGTAATGTATTTTACATTGGCAAAACAGAACGGAAAATGAAACAATGCATATATGAACATTAGTATGCCATAAGCAAGAAAGACACTAATAACGCATTGGCAAAGCATGTGATGGAGTGCCCTGACCACTGTTTTAAATGTATTGTTCTTCAGCATAGGCACATTGATATAAGAGGGGGGCCTTGGCAACTTTTATTAGAGATTGACAAACTGATGTGGCAAATCAGAACAGGGGCACATATTTTTCCAGGTCTCAATGAATATTTTTTCTATTAAAAGCATTCTGAGACTTTTAGCTTTGAGGAGATAACTGGTATACACCTGCATTTATGATAGACCAGTTAAATATTTTACATCTATCTGTTATGTATTCTCGTTTAGTTCATCCATTATTGATTTTATTATATATAGGATCAATATTCATTTCATATTCACATATATCTATATTTTTATTCATTTTTAACTGATAATAATTTATGAACTTGCATTTGGGTAGCCTGTTACGTTAAAACATAAATTAAATAATGCGCTGTAGTAGGACTTTTTCACAAATTAGTTCGACCAACAAGTCCTAAAGTGGCTGTTAAACACTATATTAAGGTATTTTGTTCAACTGCTTTTATGTCCTGGGTATATATATATATATATATATATATATATATATATATATATATACATATACCTTCTGGTTGCTGGTTTTATTCTTTTCTTTCACCATTAATTTGTTATCACTAATAATATGTAATAACATATATATATATTTTTTACATACTTGCTTATTGAATGTTGTCTGTGATTTACTTTTAAATTTTTATGAGGTTACATTAATTAACTAATTTAATTTACCTGATTTTATATAAATAGATTGCTAATTGGATGTTTTGTGTCTGATGAAGATGAGGCACAGTCCGCACCGAAAGCGCTCATTAAACTGTCTTTTGCATTTTACACGGATTTATCATTTGCTCTCATTGTGTTTTACTCGCTGTACGCTTACTAAGGAATGTGCATGTAGTCTAGCTGAAATCCTTGGTGCAGAGAAATTACCATTTGCACTTGTTCCAGTGCAGCAGGCATTAAACTGCTGTAATCATTGAAATGTTATTTATGACCAACAGAAATAAGTTGCTTTATTGTTTATTTACTATTAATTATTATTAGTATTCAGAAAGAAGACAATCTAATCCCTGCTGGAAGACAAATGCAGTCCCTGACTCCTCACATTCTAAGATGCCAGAAACCGGGAGGGATGAATGGGCCAGTAGATGATAGGGGCTTGATGGATGTGGCGGTGGGGATGGAGAACAGTGACCAAAAAAATTAGTTAAAAAATCCCATAAAGCAAACTGCTATGTGAGCTTTATCTTGAGAATAGTAGAACATAATAAAATGTTTGTGCAGCAGATTAAATAGAGATTAAACATTAAAAATAGTCCTTAGTATTGGAGAAATATAAATGGATAAATGCAAATTAAAACATAATGTGAAGCATTTCTGAAAAATGTGTTAAGGGTTTTGGATCATAATCCTAGTGTTGTCATATTTTTAGTTTGGTAAGCAGTCTGTTAGTGTAGGTGGGATAGCTATTTTTTTAACACTACTTTTGATTCCTCTGTGGGACAAATTCAGCCATATATACTAACAGAAACTAATTATTATTTCATTACTTTATAGTTCAAAGTATTCAGACCTGAAATGAAAGTCAAGCTTTTAAAACACATTTTATTGTAAACTGGCATAAATTCTGTGATTTTTGTTTTGACTCACAAAGTTTGCTTCACATTTCTTAGTTATATTTAGCCTGCAAGGAACTTTGAGTTTACTGGACACTTACTTTCCTCATTGTCCTACTCTCCAACCTTCAGCAGAGGCCTAGTTCTTGAGTCTGTAATCTGAGATGCTTTGTCTGATAACATTTTCATTAACTTAATTTACCAAATTGCTGATAGAATGTATGTCTCTGCTTCATTATAACTTAGCATAGTCTCTATTGGTAGACACATTGTGCTCCTTCCTAAAATGGCATAATGGTTAAGGTCTTCACCTCATAAACACAAGGTACAGGGTTTGATTCTGACCTCATGTTATTGGCTATCCTTAAAACGGCCCTTCAGGATAATTAGCCTAATGTTCACCTATGAACCTAATATTCACCTATGAAGTATAAAATATCTATACCCAACTGTGTACTTAACTCATTAACACTAAGTGGTGTTGAATGTCTCTAGTAGCCTCCACACATCTTGCATTCCATAGCATTTTCTGAAAAATAAACTTCAAAAGGATAAGATAAGCAAAGTATTTTGTGAACAATAAAGGTTAATACCGTACAAATATCAGTGTTATCAATAACACGTATTCCTTGCAGTGATGGTTGTCATTGCATTCATAGCCTTTCCATAAATGCTGTATTATAATGCATACAAAATTATATTATATTTTTGCTAAACTTTCACAAGCAATTGTATTACTAAAACATTTTGTTAACCAGACATAAGCATTCACATGACAACAAAAAATTCCTCAATGAGTGCATTCCTCAACGAGTGCATGTTTATTGAGATATCTATAGGAATATGAACACATTTGCTTAATTGTATAATTAGCAGTATAAATAACACAGAATATTTCTCAACATTTGCAACTTACAGTATAAATGAAAAGAATGAACAACACCACCACCAAAATTTCACCGGATGTCATGGAACAGTTTGTAAGTTGTTGTTGTTTTTTTTTTTTTTTTTTTTTTTTTTTTTTTTGGAAGTATTAAGCACATATGGAAATATTGTTTATTTTCATAATTACTAACAAACCTAGCAATATGTCAGGTATAGTATGATATAAATGGAAATTGACATAGCCTAAAACACCATACCCCTCAATAACATGCAGGGCTCTCAGGAAAATATGAACATAAATATGAATAATGAGTGATGAACACTGTTTAATTTCTCTATTGCATGACATCCTAGGTTAACAGTCTTGGGTGTCATTTTGTTAACAATTTCTTGCACTTTCTAATATTTCCTATAATTAGTTAGTAAGTCACTTAGTAAATGAAGTCAAATCCCAAAAGGTTCCGGACATCATAAGGAACTATGGGTGTGATCTGGAGGTAAACAAAAAGATGCTATAGGCATGAATGAGTTAATTGCTAAATTTTTGTGTTGTCAGCCCTAAGTATGTTAATATCATCCAACACTGAGCATGAATTATGGAAATTATGAACAGTGCACAACAGAACTATGTACATTCCTGTCGTCTGCATCAGTTTCTCATGCCAGCATGAGAAGCAGCAGAAGAATAATTCAGTGATACCCTCATAATCCTCTAGCAATTGAGCTGCAGAGGAGAGAGGAATGGAAAGGCTCATCTGCTACAGAACATGCTCCATCAGAACTACAGTACAATTTTTTGTTTCAGTTTTAGGCTAAATGTTCTGTTAACTTATTTAATGATTTCAAGATCGTTTAATGAGGGATCTGAGATGAAAGTAAAGTTTAGTCGACTTGTATGTGGTAGTTGTTATGTTTAATGTTTAGGTTCTGAACAAAGAAGTGACATGGTAGTGAATCAGTTTGGGTTGTTTTTCTGAAAACTTCTTAGCTGAACAAGTATTTAGCAGAGGATGAGTCTTTGGTCTATTATAACAAAAAGGGTAGTAACAGATTTTTAGGAAAAGGTGTGCTGATATAGTGTAACAGTACTATTTATTTGGATTGCTGGGTTTAAACTTGATCTTTTTTATAAAGTCTTATTTACAGCATTATTTTTTTGAGCTGTTATGTTATGCTTTTATTTGCTGATTTAATGGTTTTGAAAATGTAATTCCAATGTTAATGTGAATTTTCTTTTTCTTTTTTTTTTTTTACCAGGTTAAATTCCACTGAGCACAGCAAGTTTTCTCAGCAGTTCCATGTGCAAGCAAAATAGATGTGTGCTGTTCAGCCGATGTTATAAATCACAGAAGTCATGGGTTGTGCAGCCATCAGCCAAACTATAAAGCACACTGGGTTACAGATCTTGCTCTTTAATACATCTCAAAGGAGAATCAGTTTTAAGATGGTAAGTAATTTTTCTTTGTAGAAGCTGGGGTTGGTTGGTCATGTTTAATAAATACAGTCTACAGATTTACTGGTTTCTTAAGAGAATGTCACATCAAACTGTGAATCATGAGGAGCACCAAGCATGAACCTTAGGATCAACATTTTGCTGTATGGGACAAGGATTCATAGCCACTTCACCCCCCCCCCCTCCCCTTTAGGGGTAACATTGATGGTGTTAGAACTACTTTATACACACAGTTTTTCAACTCTGTCAGACCTCACATCTTACTTCAGTGTACTACATAAAGGTAAAAATCTACATTTTTTCAGGCTGGAAAATAATTTCTTAGCATTCTCGATGGCCCTTGCATGCCCCATTAAGATTTTGCTTCTGATGTAATATCTTCTTTTTTTTTTTTCTTTTTTGTTCAGCATCTTGCCTTGAATATATTGTCTTGCTAGGAGTTGTACAAATTCTTTCATCAAACCATTTTAGATAGTAAAACTTTCATAACAGGCCTTTGGTGTTGCTACCAGTCACAGCTTTTTAAAACAAACTGCCCTTGTGGCAAATGAAGCCCTGCCACATGAATCTTGTATGTGATTTTTTCTGGGTTCTTCCTACAACATGCAAAATTGTTCTCTCCGCAGGGAGCTTAATGACTCCAGTAAAAGGCCTTGCAGACAGTCACTTCAAAATTATCTGAGGTAATACAAGCTCCAGCACGTAGACGTCATTTCTCAAAAATTATGACACCCAGCGCGGTAGAAAGAGTAGGTAAGAAGTAACACAGACTTGTTTTATTCCTTGGCCAAAATATTTGTAAAATTAAAATTTCTAATGGAACAAAAAGTGGAGTTGTGATCCAGACTTTCTGGCTCCCTAACAAGTATTTGGCCCTTATTTGATTGCCTCACACAAGTACAGTCACAAATGGACAGGCGCTTCCACATGCAAACAGATCAAAGGAGAAAGTGTTCTTGCAAGGATGCCAGTCTCCGCACCCCTGATATGGGGGAACAGCACCTCCTATCCCTACTTTTTATGTGTACTAACTCTGAGGTCACACCATCATGGGGAAAAAGAAAATCCTTACTTCACCAACAATTCAACCTGAAAAACCATCCAGTTGTACATTAGAAATTGCACAAATGAGTGCTGATCACCAGTGTTTTGAAAAATAAGTGTGGCTCCCAACTGCCTCTTCAGTTCTCAAGTCTCAGGCTCTGGTTCATAGTGTTCATCTGGACAGACTAGAGCTTGTTTTCTGTTCATATTCCCAAACTTCCTTGAGCTTCAGCTGACTTCTGCCCCTCTTTTGTCATCTCTTTCTCCAGTTAGAGCTAATACTCACTCCACAGGAGATTGATTATGCAGATTGGTTGCGGACATAGTAATAATAATGCTTTCCCATCCAGGGTGAAAGAAGGTGGTGTGACCTTCTACACCACTGACCCCAGACCCCAGTGTACATCCTATCCCACATCACTGCATTGGTGTTGGTCCCTGGAACACCTATTATATGACATTTGTTTTACGAAAACAGTCCCTACAGATGCCTGTTCCATTGAATTCAGTCTTTTTTGATGTTGGTATTCCTACTGTCTGTACAATTTTCTGCTGCACAGGCATTGGCCTTGCTAATTTCAAATAAATGCAAGGTGTGACATCCCTTAATTATTTCTGCAAGGGAGCTAACAGCTTGGCTCATCCAGAGACTTGCTGCTCAGTTCATTGCATTTAATCAAGTCATGGCTGTCTTTTTGGCAGGTCTCTGTTCCTGTGCCCTAACCTGTATCCGCTTTGTTCCTTTGAATACTGACCCTGTGGCAGCCACTGGTATACCGCATCCTATACCCAGAGGCACTTCCAGGTCATTTGAAAGCAGAGTTTTCCACTTTATGCTCTGCTTTTGCAAATAAGCTGTGGAAATCCTCAGAAGACTAAGCATTATGAGCTTCACCAGGATTTGGAACACATTTTTGAAGATAATGGAAATGTAGGGGCAACTACATTTTTTTCATCCTTAGATAATCATAAATTTTTCAGAATCTTAAAATTATTTTTTTCTGAAAAAATTACCTGAGTGCGACTAAATATGTGGGCATATGCCTTTACTTAATCGCACTTAATGCTCGTTTCTGCACTTCTTAAGGATTACTTTGGTTGTAAGGCATCTATACTGTGAATATTTCCGTTATATGACTGCCTTTACTGTCAGTTTCATCTGTTTTGCAGCCATGTGACATTAAATGATGAGTTTAAGATTGATTTATGAATGTTACTCTGTGATATATTCAAAATGTCCTGACATACTGTTTTAATAATGAGTAAAATTAAGAACTTAAAATAATAAAATTATTGTGTTAGGGGAATAGCCCAGAGATGCTGTTTTATCCCATCAAAAGAGGTTGCTAAAGAGCTGCAGGATATTAGAGCAGTTTTCCTTGGTGGTTCCATCGGGAATGGACAGTTTTCACAGTATTATAAATTATGCTTGGGTATACCATGACTCCTCAGGATGGTGGCATGAATAGTTCTTGTATTTCATTTAAGGCAGAGAATTCCAAAACTGATATTGTGGTTACATGGTTTATGTGGTGCCTTGAGTGTATTAATATATCACTGCAGTTATGAACATCCCTGTTCATGCCTTCACATCCCCTGAAACTACCTCCCTGGCTTACTTACTGTGCAAGTCACTCCAACTTAGTAGGCGCTGCCTGCAATCCCTCTACCTTTTAGGGTCAGTGGTGCAGCAAGTCACACCACTTTCTTATTTTATCATCTTTTTTTTATACCACCTTCTTTCTCCTTGGATGGGAAAGCCAGCAAGGACCACTCACTTCAATCCTCCCCTACCTCAATTCATCCTGTGCCTGGGCTGCTTCTCAAGCACTGTTCAACTGTGTTTTAGTAAGAGTTTTACCCCTGTATGCCACAGGTGACTAAAGATATCAAATATCTGTTCATGTAAACCAACTGAGCTGAATTGTATCTTTTCGTGGGTATACAGGCAGTACTGCCTTGTTAAGTGCCTTGCTCAGATTCACGCAATAGGCAACTGGATTCTAAAGGATTCAAACATAGGACTATTGAATGCTGCTGCTCATAACCTCAGTCAGTAGTTTGACCCCATAGAGTTCAAATCCACTTCTTATTGCCAGTGCAGTACACAACCACTACTGGTCTGTGAAACCAAACTACCCGAGGAAAACTCCCAGAAACAAGGGAGGGGGACTTTCAGACTCCACTCATGTAGTGGCAAAAGGTTAGAATATAACCCATACACTATAATTGTGAAGCAGAAACTTTCACCACTAAGCCACCATTATGCTTTTTGGCTGTTTTTTTTTAAATAGTCATTCTAGTTAATTTCCTATAAAAGGATTACTTTTGTATTCGTTAAATCTTTGGAGCTGAGAGGAATCCTGACTAAATGAGGCGTATGGAAGAAATATGGTGGTTGAGTAATTAATGGTAAAAGTATGTTACATGTATTGGGTGATCTTTTTATAGAAATTCATTTTTCCGTATTTTAGTTTCCTTTCTGTTTTACTGTGTGTATGTATATGTATATGTATAGATAGATACGTATATGTGTGTGTGTGTGTGTGTGTGTGTGTATATATATATAAATGTCATTATTTGTAGCTGAACATATATATGGATCATTGCTGCAGGATTCATAAAGCTGTATTGGAATAATTTGTTTAAGGCAGATGTTGATCCTTTGCCAAGTATTTTCAACACTCTGTCTCCTAGTGTGTAAGATTGTAGTGTTACACCAGGCCATTAAAAGGCACCCTGGTTATAAAAGAGAGTAGTTAATCTGCGAGCATATATTTTTTTTGGCACCTGCGGTAATTATTATTCCATTAACTTTTGAATTTCACTGCTTTCATTAAGCATTGATCTGATGTTATAAGTTTTCATTCATTTCTCCTTAAGTAGGTTAGGATCTGACCCTTGGATCTGACTTTGCCACTTTTTACAGCTAGTGAATAATGGAAATTCTCGAGCTCCTCAGTTATCCATAATGCTTTAGTCCCCTACCAAACCTCAGATCTCATTTGCCAACTTCGTGTACTGACGTGATCGCTGTTAGCTCTCCAGCTTTACTGTGGTATTTGTGAGCAAAATACAATTTTTATATTTTATTACTTTATTACCTTTATCTAGATGTTTTGTATATTCCTCCCTTATCCTTTCTAAGTCCTTATCAGTGTATTCTTAGTTTTCTTTTGTTGGTAAATTTTTTTCTTGCTTATACCCTTGTGGTGGTTGTTGTTGTTTGTCTTTTCGGCTTTTCCCAGTTAGGGGTCGCCACAGCGGAACTCCGGTCCGCTAATGATTGGCAGTAGATTTTTTATGGTGCCGAGTTGCCAGCCTGACGCCCAACCTTCAGCGAAGGCACGCCCATTCACGCATGTCTTTTGGAGGCCACTCGAACGCAGGGAGGACATGCAGACTCCACACAGAAGGCACTCCAGCCGAGAATTGAACAAGAGAACCTCTTGCTGTGAGGCAACAACGCTACCACTGTACCACCGCGGCTTATACCCTTGTGGTAATACTCTTTAATTACCGTTGTTGGTAGTCCTCTTTCCACTTTTTTCTTTTCTTTCTTCATTAACAAAAAAAAAAAAAAAACTCTTGTATTTCTGTCATCACTGAAAAACCTTCGAGTTTTAAAAAATGTAAAGATTGTGGGCATAAAATACCACTATCTGATGTACATGATTCCTTTGTGTACTGCTTAGGCTCAGCTCATTTATGAGAGTTGTGCAACATTTGTAAGGCCTTTAATCTTGTCTGTAATGTTCAGCAAACACCTATTCATCGACCACAAAACAGTGAACACCTTTTTAACAAGCATTCATATCAGAAAATGTACTTACCAGGGCAAAGAGTTAGCTGTCCATCATTCAGAAATTGCCCTTTTCCTCACTGTAGTTCGATCTCAGAGTTGGTAAGGGGAGTGTGGGGCGTAAATAACCAGTTTGGGTTTATTATACTGTGCTGTTTATATTGCTCAGCATGTTGGGCAGCTAACTATGTGCCCTGGAAAAGTTTTCGATGATGTGTTGGTTCGATGAAAGGAGGGTCACTGTTTTGCAGTCAATGAATAGGTGTTCGCTGAATAGTGTTTTCGATAATGTGATATAGACCCCTTTAATCCATGGGCCTGTGGACCACAAAAAATAAACAAGTTTGAAAAGGTTTATTGCCGATTTCTTTTCTGGAGATTTTATCTGGAGCTCAAACCTCCAAAAAGTTAGATGAGGAGTCCAGAAAGCATACAACCAACCCTTCTGGATCCTCCACTTCTAGCTCTGGCCCTACTCTTGAACCTTCTCGCAAGGTGTCTAAGTAGCTGGATCCGAGTTAGTTGGATATGAAGAACTAAATACTGTGATTCGACAGCATCTGATAACAGATCTGCATCATCAGATCTGACACATTCTGAGCTGAAGAAGCTCATTAGCAGCTGTTATGCATCACTACTAGATTGTTTGCCTTCACATCTATCATCGTCCTTCCCAGAGAGAAGTGTCATCATTATAGAATCCCTTCAGTGGTGTCGTCTTCTCAGTCTACTAGGAGTTTGACGGAAGCAGATGTGGCTAGAATGATCAGGAAATTTCTCTTTGCTCAAATTCTGATGGGAGTGCTTCTGACTCCTACCGCATATGGTCTGGAGACCTTCGCCAGTAGTATTCCACCTGTTTCAGTTCCTTCTTTAACCCAACGTTCAGATTCGGATACTTCTGGAACCATCCACGTCAGATCCAAAGATTGCTGTATCTTTGGATCTAATTCCTGCTTTGAGTGGACCAGCTCTGAGCAAGTCAGAGCTGGATGACTCTCAGAGCCTTAGTGCCATTGCTGGGTCCAAGGTGTTGGAGTTGACTCTGAAGTTGTCAGAGCTGTCTCTGCCCTCAGAACCTTGGCTTTGGACAGCTTGGCTCTGACCTCTTGCCTTGGGTGGGCTGCCTTCAGGTCAGAGGGGGCCGACAGTCCAGAAGCATGTCTTCTCGGCATCATCGAGCTATTTCTCCCCAGGGCATTCTGCCTTTGAGGTAGTGGAGAAGAGTGTTCTTTACCTCTAGAGTAAGGATGACCCCCCCCTCCTTTGGATCTGTCATCCCAATCTCATACGTCTTTGTGCCTTGACCCTCAACATTCCACTGCACAGGGACAGCCAGACCAAAGTCTCTGGACCACCCAGCATGCTATACTCACATCTTCTGATACATCTCCAGAGCATCCCATTAGGAAGAAAAAGTGAAAAAGGGGGCACTTTGACTCTCCTCACGAGTCATTAACAGAAGCTGATGATTTTGATGAGGGGGAAAGGTCCCCAAGATCACCACCTGATGATGTCTGCTTTGGAGACATCTTGGAGACCTCAAGCAAAGGTGTTGTTGGTCTACCCATAACCCTTTCCAAAAGGAATCAGTATACATGGAAGCCTTTGGTTCTGGCCCATCTACCTCCTGGGTGACTCCACCTGCCAATGAGCTCATTGATTTGATCCCTAGGTGAGCGTGGAAGGAACCAGATGCTGTTGAGTTGAACTGAAAAAAACAGACAAGATCCTGGCACCACCGAAAGGAAGAGAATTCCGGAGCAAAGTAGTACCAGTAGCTACCATGGTCATGGTGGCAGCCACGAAGAAAGAACTTGCAGAACAGAGTTCATCTGTCCATCCTCCTGACAGGGGAGTCCAGGGCTTTAGACAGATTTAGGAAGCGTGTATATGCCTTGGCAACTTTTGCACTCAGGTCGCTGAATTATTTGGCACATTTCAGCAGACTTCAGAGGGATATGATTAAAGAACTATACAAATCCCTCTCTGGGACCATCACTTGAGGCAGAGACATCTGTTGCCTATTTGGCTACCATACAGTCCATTTTAAATTCATCCACAAAGCTCATTTCACATGCAGTTGAATGTACCTCATGGGTGATGGGTTCAGGCATTTCCATTAGGAGACATGCTTGGATGCTGCTGTCTTGACTTTGAAGAGCCCTTCAGGTCTTCCTTCTTCAGTTATCCCTTTGATGGGAGTTCTTTGTTTGGTTTCAAAGTTAAAGACACACTATTCAGGTGTGAGCAGGATGATAAGATCCTCTCTGCAGTGGACATACATTTTTTGACTCCTCAAAGAACATTCCGTAAGAATCAACAAGGTGGTCAACAAATGTGGTTCAGAAAATTCCCAAGGTCCTATGACACGTGGAGATAATTCCCCCAGGGGCAGAGGGGGGAACTCTAATGGGAGACACTGTCCACACTACAGAGGAGGCCCTCAGAATCAAGGCTCTACAGACTCTTTCTCTGACAGGTCCTACCAGCGCTTCTGAAGGGAGGCCCACTTTTCCATCTCTGGAAGCAGTCGGGGTCATCTATCCCTACACCAGAGAGCCTGGCTAGACATTACAAAAGATACATGGTTACAGAGGATTATTTCCAGAGGTTATATGATACCCTTTTCCCTACCCTCCTTCCTTTAACAGTAAATAAAATCCCCAATGTTCCACCCAGCCAGCACTGGAAATAAAAAAAGATGCTAGAAAAAAAGGGTCATCCAAGAGATTCCCCCAGACCAGAAAAAGTTTGGAACTTAAGATTCTATTTAGTGCCAAAGAAAATGAGACTGGAGACCAATTTTGGATCTCGGTAATCTGAACAAATTGGTTCAGTATACAAAGTTCCATATGGTCACAGTTCAGTCCGTTTTGCCTTTCCTGCACAAGGACGACTGGATGTGCTTAACGGATCTTCAGGATGTGTACTATCACATAAAAATGAACAGATGATCCAGAAGATACCTACACTTCCAGCTGGGAGCCAGTAATTACCAATTCAGAGCTCTGCCCTTTAGCCTCACCACAGCCGCCAGGGTGTTCATCAAATGCATGACAGTAGTAGCAACTCACTTGAGACTGCAGGGATTCTGGGTATTTCTGTACTTGGATGGCAGGCTCATAACCGCTGCAACCAGACATCTTCTGATAAAGGCATGAGGTTATGTACTCCAGCTTTACTCTCATCTATGAATTACAATCAGTTGCAACAAATCTCAGCTAGAATCATCTCAGACAGAGTTCATGGGGGCCTTTTTCAATACGATATCAGTGACAGCCTCCCTTCCCTTACCAAGGGTACAAGCTATTAGATTTCAAGTCAAAAAGATAATTCACAATTCTTCTCTAGCAGTTCAGTTGATTCTACAATCCTTGGAGTCAGTGGCTGCTGTTATAGTTATGGTTACATTAGCCAAGATAGCACATGAGAATTCTTCACTGGACCTTAGCAACTTGGTGGTCTATTTTGCACCAACCTATGCCCACCCAGATCAGAATAAGTCAGTCATGCAAAACGTATCTCTTGCAGTGGATTCGCTCAGATCAGATATTACAAGCCTGTCCCTTCTTTCTTCCTTAGCCCAAAGCCATAGGGACCACAGATGCTTCCCAAATTGGGGGGGGGGCACTTCTTGGAAAAGACAGTCCAAGGCACCTGGTCCCCCCAAGAGGCCAACACTCTTATGATTGTCCTGGAAAGGAGAGCAGTACTCCTGGTGTTGCAAGTCTTGCAAGACTCTCTCCTTTCTGAAACTATTGCAATTCAGATGGACAGTATGACAGTGTTGTGGTGCATCAACAAACAAGGAGAACTAGATCTTACCCTTTGTGTCGCGAAGATCTCAGATTGTGGCAATGGGTGGTCTCATCCAATTGACTTCTTATAGCAATGCACATGCTGTGGAAATCTAATGTGGTAGCAGATAAGTTAAGCAGGTTCATTTTATTGCCTTACAAGTGGTCTCTCAACATGACAGTTGTAGTAAAGATATTCCACCAATGGGGCCAACCTTGCTGAAACCTCTTTGCATCCTCCCTCAACAACAAGTGCAGCAGGTTCTTTGCTCTGATCCCCCCACCGGTGGAATCATTGAGAGACACTCTACTTCACGATTGATTCCCCGCCCCCGGTCTCCTTTATGATACCCTCCAACTCCTCTAGTCTCCAAGTTTCACCAGAAAGCATCTTGATTGAAGAGCACAGTCATCCTCATTGCACCATATTGGCCTCATCGGATTTGACTCCCCTTTCTTTGGTCTCTTCTAGTTCACCCACCATAGATACTCTATCCAATTCCAGACCACTCTATCCAATTCCAGACCTCCTGTCTCATCTGACGGACATGATTCACCCAGACATTTCAAGCCTAAATTTGACTGTATGGTTTCTCCACTTCAGTTAATAGCCAGACAGCCAAGCCTCTCCTTCCCTGTACATTGCGTTCTTTTGTCTTCCCATAAAGGTTCCACTAGGAGAATTTGCAAAAGCAAGTGCAAAATATTTGTTTTTTTGGCACAACAAAGAGACATTGACCCTTTTTCAGCACCAGTGCCTAAAGTCCTTGAGTTTTTGGCTCCAATTTTTAATGAAGGGGTAAGCTGCTTGAGTGGTGAAGTTCAACTAGCTATTATTTCAGATTTCCATATAGGAGTAAACGATTTCTCCTTAGCTTCTTCAAAACGTTGTAAGGCCTTTATAAGGGGAATTTTTTTTCTTTGACCCCCTTTTAAAGAAACAACTCAGCCATGGGATTTGAATTCAGTATTACAAGCTATAACTCAATCTCCATTTGAACCATCAGCAAAGTGTGAACTAAAATTTTTAACTTGGAAAACTATTTTTTTTTTGTAGCAATAACCTCTGCTTAGAGAGTCTCTGAACTCTTAAGTCCTATCTTCTAAGCCTCCTTTTTTAATTTTCAGTAAAGACAGAGTAACATTATAGACTGACCCATCCTTCCTTCCCAGGGTGGTTTCAGAATCCAGCTTCAGTCAATCTATTAATCTTCCAGTTTTTTTTCCATATTTCACGAACAAAAGAGAATACATGTTACATTTGTTGGATGTTCACAGGCAGTTAAGTTTCTATTTACAAAGAACAACTATTTTGAGAACAGATCAATTATTTGTTTATTTTTTTAAGCAAAATTGGACATACCAGTTACATAAGTAACTCTAGCCAAATGGTTAATGGATTGCATTTCTTAGTCTACAGCAAATTAGGTTTGTCCTTGTTGAAACCTTTAAGAGCCCATTCAACCAGGTCCATGGCAACTTCATGTCCAGGTCTTCCATGGACAATTTCTTTGCAGCTGCAATTTGGGCTAATCCTCATATTTTATTACTCATTACAAATTAGATATGTTCTCAAGGGGAAGAGCAACCTTTGGGTCAACAGTGCTCAGGAATATCCTTCCTTAGAGTCCTCCCGGGATTCAGGTAGCTGGGGATTCAGTTCCACTTGTTGAGAAATGAATGAAAATTGATAACATCAGATAAAGAAGTTATGCACTCACCATAACATTCCATCTATGTTGTCCATTTTCATTCTTCTTCAGCTCCATTCCCTCCAACCCCCTACCTTTTGATGTCTGACTTCTATAGGAACAAGAAGATAATAAGGTAATCAGTGTTCCTGCCTTTGAGCTCCAGGTATTGGTTTCTCATTTTATAATTGTTTCTAATTTTCTTTGAAGATAAAAGTCCAGCAAACAAGACCTGAGGTATGGTAGGGGATTAAAGCATTATGGGTAAGTGAGGAGCTCGAGAGTTTCCAGTATCCACAAGCTGTAAGAAGTGGCCAAGTCGGATCCAAGGAAACCACTTGCTCAGGAAGAATGAAAACGGACAACACAGATGGAACATTATGGTGAGTACATAACTTCTTTTTTTTCTCAGTAGTCATGCAACAAAGCTTTTATACTGGTGCCCCTGCTTCAGAGCATAAGTCCATTTTTTTCTGATTTATTGTGGATAAATGGCATCCTCTGACATTGTCACTGGTAACTGCTTTCACAGCTTTTGGTTGCTGCATGCCTATGTCTACTATTTTTGTTTGGATGAAGATTACAATATTAAATGAAGTGATTGCTGTGTTCTAATTAATTAAAAAGGAACTTTGACTATTAAAAAGGAACTTTGACTAGGAAAGCTAAGTATCTTAGCATTTTAGAGCAGAAGTTCTGGAATATCTATTATTTTCTTCTTCCTACTCGTCAGTGTGGTCTGTTAAAATCTGTATAAAAGTAAAAAAGAAGAATGAGAGGACTACAGAAAACAAAACACATAAAGAAAATTAAAGCTTTGGAGCCTGCTGATTAACTAGAAAACTGGCCACAGTTAGCCCTGGAAAAATTTGATTTGGCATATGCACTTCATTTCTCTAACTAAATAAGGTCTTGATACATAAACCCGCATATGCAGAGGTACCCGTAAGTGACTTACCAAAATCTCAGAGGCCTCTCATACTCTGCCATCAGAAACCACATGCAAACAAAACCAAGTTAACACCAACCACTGTGCATAAAAATACACATCACATTGTCTCCACAAGCAAGCCCCTAAGGCGAAACACCACACATTCAAACGTCTTGGCCCTAGGAGACTCCATCATGAGACACAAGGACACAAACCCTCACCAGGTTGAATGAAGAGAGGGATACAGTCAGTTGCCTGTCAGGGGCCAGGATTCACCAGATCATGCAGACACTTAGGTCACTCAGCCGAAGAACTATTATGACTCAGTCATAGTCCATGTGGGTGTGAATGTGCTGAGATGTACCTCCCTGGAGTATATGAAAAGGGACATGATGAACTTCTCTGAATATGTGTCACAGGCAGGTATGAGTCTTGGATTGAGCAGCATTCTACCCTCACATGAATGATACCACAATACAAACAGAAAATGATTGACTTCAGTAATTGGCTTAGCTACTGGTGGCATTCCAGGTGGATCAGTATTTGTCAGCCTGGGACAGCATGATCGACAGACCATGCTTCTTTGCCAGAGATGGTCTGCACCTGTAGCCACTCAGCTTTTGAATACTGGACATTAGCCATCCCTATAATGCCTTTTGATTTGGCATTGCCCAAAAAAAAAAAAAAACAGACCTACCTACCATTGTAACAAATGATTTTAATAACAAGCTGAAGGTACTACAGTTTAATGCCAGGAGTCTTAGCAAGAAACAGCACACCATGGAAGCTTTCCTTACCCTGGAGAATGTTGACATCTGTGCAATTGCAGAGACATGGTTCAAAGCAGTGAAAATCACCCCAGCAGTTCAAGGCTACAGTGCTTATCACACATTTAGACCACCTTCTGAAAAGGAAAAAATGAAAGGAGGAGGTGTTTTCATTTAAGTAAAAAACAATCACACCTGAACATTGGCCATGCAGGATGACTCGCTTGAACTACTTCATGCTCAGCTGGCCATAGGTAAAATCCCTCAGCATATCGTCACTAGCTACAGGTCCTAACCATGAAAACCACTCTGCATGCCTGAAGTTAGTAGAATCACTTACCATTCAGCCCAACAAGCTACTCAGTGGTGATTTTAACTACAGCTTCATAAAATGGGAAGCGTACACGATCAGTAACATGCAGTCTCAGAGATTCCTGGACTTTGTTAATTCAAATTATCTGGAACAGCTGGTCTGCATTCCCAGAAGGGGATCAAATATCCTTGACATAGTACTCATAAACATGGGGGAGCATTGCACACCCCCTACCAGCGTAATGTCCTGACTGGTGAGATTGGATCTTAAATATGTCTCCTTTGAAATAAATGTAAGGGTAGAACTACCATCAAACCCTAAAACCCTAAAGAATTTTTCCAAGGTAAATAACCTTCTATTAAGTCATAGGATAGATAATGTTAAAGCTTCCCAACCCTGAAAACCGGGAAGCCTATGCAAAAGTATATAAAAATGTCCTGGACAACCACTTAAACAACTGCATAGAAACTGCAGTACCAGAAAAAACTAAACCCAGGTCTAGCTGGAAAAACAAGCCACCCTGGTGGACCCCTGGCATAAATAGATTATACAAGAGAAAGAAGAAATTCCTATCTAGAAGTAAGTGGGAGGGTTCACAACAGAGAAGAAAAACCCTCAGTTGCAACAGGCAAATCAGTGACCTAGTCAAGTATTCAAAAGCTAAATATGAGACTAAAATAGCCTCCCAAACAAAGGATAACCACAAAGCATTTTTAGTTATGACCAAAATCTTAATGGAAACACTCAACAGTGTGCTGAGTTGGCTGTAGATGGCACAACCTAGATTCAGCCAGAAGAAATAGCAAACCTGCTGGCTGTAAATTCAGTTGAAATTTCACCCCTATGAAATGCTCCCTACAATTCCTTTGCCTGTTATCACAAAATAACAGGTTGTCACTACACTCCCCAGAGCTAGAAACACAGCATCAGTGGGTCCTGACAGAATCCCAGGGTGCTTGTTAGCTTGAAACATGACCTGGCAGACCTGCTCAGATCTTTAGTTAACCACAGTCTCCAGACAGGCTTTATCCCAGTAGAGTGGAGGATATTAGCAGTCATCCCTCTGCTCAAGGGGGACCATTAATGGACCCAGGAAACTACCAATCCATGAGTCTGACTGCCATCATATGCAAGGCCGTGGAAAGGATAATCATGGAACTGATTAACGATGACATAGGAAATTTCCAGACTCTAGACCCAACCTAGTTCGGCTTTGACAAGGGCAGGTCCTGGTCTGGTAGACTTCCTTGAGAAGGTCACCAAGGCCATGGATGGGAGTAAGACCATGAATACCATCTACCTTGACCTGGCCAAGGCATTTGACACAGTATCTCACTCTGGTATTATAGATAAACTCACAAAATTGGGTATAAACCTCTAAGTCACCAGATGGCTAGCCAAATGGCTTATGGATAGGACACGTGTTATTAGAATGAGGGAATCTACACACTGCAAGAGGCCAGTCACCAGTGGGGTATCACAGGGCTTGGTGCTGGGCCCCCTCCTGTTGGGAAGTACTTCTCATATGTCAAGGCAAATATAGATAGCCTTTGGCTGACCAATTTTGCTGATGATTGCAAGTTGGGGGCAATCACTGACTCTCCAAACTATGTTGGTATCCTAAAGAAAGGACTGATGCAGATTGGTGCCAGAGCCATGTCCTCAAACTACATGCAAAGAATTGTATAATATTACCCTTCGGGAAATCAAATATCCCTCCAGATTACAACAGTGATAGCACTTTCCTAAGAGTAGACCCATTAGGGAGAGATATGGGTACTTAGATAGTAATCTGAACTTTGACTACCTTGTGTCCATGGCAGAGAAGATTTCCTTCTATGTGGTTCAGCTTGTAAGTAGAGGCATGACATCCAGATCTAAGGATATCATAGTACCACTGTATGTACCTCGCCAGGCACCTGCAACTGTTGTAATGTCCTTATAGGATTCTCACTGCAAAAATACAGGGTATAACTAACATGTCATGTGCAGTCTGGTTAAAAGCCCTATCACTATTTTTCATTTCCTACCAATTATTGACAGGTATATGCCTGACCTGCAAGGCAGTCTCTGATCCATCCCTGATGGAAGTGTTGCATATTCACAAAACTAACTGCATGAGGGTTACCCACTCCATGGATCTAAACCTAATCTCCAACATAAATAGATCATGCTGGAGTGACAGATATGTGTCCCAAAGATTGCCCCTTCTCTGGAATAGGCTGTCTATTCACATGAAGCAGAGCCCTTCTCTAACTGTCTTCAAGTGTAAGCTGGACCAGTGGATGGGAAATCGCAAATTCAGTCCATGGGTGGCATCCATGTCTCTTTTGGGCAGAGACAGTTTTTAAAAATTGTCAAAACCCTGCTTGCTGACCCGTGTTATCTTTCCCTTAGGGATTTAAAATTGGGTAAAATCTGGGTAAAACTGGCTAGGCTTATAAGGGCTCTTGAGCCATTAGCCTAGTAATCTCTTATGAATCTACATATAAACTCTAGTTTATATAGCATATATCATGAACAGAAGTAAGTTAGAAAATAAAAGGGTGCACAAGTCCCAGGATAAAAAGGTACCCAGTCCTGGTATGTGCACTGATGCTAGGACTGGAAAAAAATGACAGTGTAGAGTCCTCAGGACATGGAAACGTTCTTACAATGGGGTTAAGCCAGGCTCAGGGTAAGGATGGTCCCAGTCCCCTGTTGTAGAAGGGAGTAGTAGTCCACAAAAACTGAGAGGCCATAAAAGAGTTATAAAGATGACAGAGATGGACTGCTGAGATTAAGAAACAAAATTATGCATTGTTGCTATTATGCAAGAAGTCCAGAATTTCCAGATAGAAGATATTCGAAAAGACTGAGAGAAATCATAGGAAAGAAAGACACTTGCACAGGGAAACATTTTCCAATGTAAGTTTGTGTTCATTAATACAACAGATTCATGAAAAACATCATATAGACCTAGCAGCCTTCGGCCATTTGGAAAAAGAAGCAACTGAGGAAGTGCAAAAATGTAAAGAACAAAACCTAGAGATTTTTTGAAAAGAAAAATGGTCATGGGAAAGAAAGATCTGGTATGGTGCAATATTTATAAAGCCAAACTAATCAGTACAAAAAAAAGAGTAGAGGAATACAGGCAAAGGCACCCATATATGGAAATTTTCTCAATACAAAAAAAATAAGATCATAAGGGGGGGAGAAAGAAAAAAAGATTAGTAAAGTAGAAGTTAAACAAATAGAAGCTAAAGTTATGGAATACCTGCAAAGTGAAGGATTTAGTGTAGAAAGTCTAACGCAGGTCATGTCACAGCATGATGGAACAGTGAGTCCCCAAAGTAATGAGAAACAGGTGGAGCAGGACACATCTGAAGAAGAGATATGGGCATGGAAAATAAAAAGAGATTTAATGTGGTGCAATATTTATGCAAAGCAGAAAGCAAAACTAATCAGTACAAAAAAACGAACCAAAGATATTTGAAGAGAAATGCAGGCAAAGGCATCTAGGTATGGAAAATTTCACAATACAAAAAAAATAAGAAAACAAAGGGGGAAATAAGAAGAAGAATTAGTAATGGGGAAGTTAAGTTATGGATTACAAGTGAAGTGAAAGATTTAGTATAGAAAATTCAACTCTGGTAACATCACAGCATGATGCAACAATGAGTCCTCAAATTAAGGATAAACAGTTTGAGTGGAAAGCATCTGATCACTTGCCACATGAAGATACACTGGAGCCTTCAGTAGGAAACCAATACAAAGTTTCGATTGGAGTTGCTTAGCAAGGGAAGGAGCAGAAAACAGTGGCAACTTAGACAGTCAGTGTTGTGGAGTGATAGGTAAGTGAGTTCCCATATGAAAGAGCCATGGATGACACTGGATGCAGCTGAAAAGAACATGTCACAGGAGGATGTTTTGGAACTTTTTCTAGAATGCCCGCAAGAAGTGGAAAATAAAGAATGTGCCATCAGTTTAGAAGAAAACAGTGTAAGGGAAGAGTTGCTTGATTTAATTGAGATAGACATGGATCGATGAAAGAAATAGATTACAGAAAGTCAGTAAGACCCAAAATGTTAGAAGTCTAATAAAACAAATGAATACAGTTATCAAGACTATTAACCGAAATTTGTGTGGAGTAACAGAAGTAAAAAGGATATATTATTGTGAAGCTAAATTAATCATAGATAAAGTATAACCACAAAAATACAGGGTAATAAGGGAAAGGAAGGGAAGAAATCAAGTGCCATTATGGAAGTACCAAATAGAGAAAACTGTAAAGCAATTAAGACAAGAAGTGTCATTGTTTGAGTTTAGAAGAGGGAACAGATCAACAAAAATACTTAAAAAGGCACACAGTGTTAGAACAGACCATGATCTATCGTATACAATTGCAAACAAAAAACTAAAGCTATCAGCACAAGCAGAAAAAAATTGGAAGATATGCAAATAAATATAAAGGAAACGTACAGAATAAGCAATTCATAGATGACTTAAAAAAGTTTTATAGATGGGAAAAAAAGCAAAAGTAATAGAAACACCACCAAAACAACAGACACATTTTGGAGAAATATCTATAAAGACCCTGTGGAACATAATAAAGATGCTAAAAAGTTCAAATGTACAGGATATGAAACGGAATGAAATAGCAGGGGAAAGTGAAACAAAATTAAGAAAAGCTCCTTTCTGGAAAAACCCAGGCCCAGATGCAGTGCCTAACTTCTGGCTAAAAGTATTAACATCTTTACACGAAAATTTAGCCCTTAATAAGAACTAATTGTATGCACACCCCGAACAGACACTAACCTGGTTAACAACAGGAAAAATTATACTCCTCCTTAAAATGAACCTGTAAGCTATCCCAAAAACTATAGATCAAATAACGTGCCTTCTGACAGTGTATAAACTGTGTACCGGAATTGATGCTGACAGATTTTATAGTCATTTAGAAGAAAACTCAGTCATGGCAGTAGAACAAATGGGTAACAAAAAAAAGTCGTATGGAACAAAGGATCATTTGTTGTTAAAGTCATAATGGATAGTTGTAAAAATGGGATAATCTAAGTATGGCATGGATAGATTACAAAAAAAGTATTCAACAGCATCCCACATTCATGGATAAAGGAGTGCTTACACATGTATAAGATACACGCTACAGTAATCAGTTACATTATAGTAAACATGAAACAGTGGCAAACCACTTTGCAGCTTAAGCCATGATAAAGAGCAAATTATTATCCCAGGGATAAAAATTCAAAGGGGGATATTCTGGGGGTGACTCTTTCTCACCACTTCTCTTTTTTTCTTGCCCTAAATCCGTTAAGCTGTCTACTTAACAGATAAGGTCATGGTTAAAATTTGGTTCCCACAAAACAACAAAGTGTGGAGACTTTTCATTTTGTTTTTGTGGATGATAAAGGACTGTATAGTCCAACAGATAAGGAGTTGAAAGCACAACTGGAAGTGGTCAAAACTTTCTCAGATGATATAAGAATTATATGTCATTTGGTCTTGATAAATGTGCAAAAGCAGCATTTAAAGTAGGAAAGCTGCGTCACCAAGAAAATATCAGTGTGGGACAGGAATGTAATATAAAGTAACTTGAGCAGGAGGGAGTGTATTAATATTTGGGAATTGATGAAGGATCGACAATGAAACATGAACAAATGCTAACAGAACTTCGTAAGGAGTATTTTAGAAGACTAAAATTAATACTGAAAACAGCCCTGACATTTAGGAACAAAGTTCAAGCTGTAAACTAATTTACTCTTCCTTTTCTTGCTTACAGTTTTGGGGTGATTGACTGCCCCCAAAAGGTATTGTATCACTTGGGCAGGAAAACAAGAAAAATGCTTCATGCTTTTCAGATGATAAATAAAAATCAGTTTATACTTAGATTATATGTTCCTTGTTCTGAAGGAGGTATGGGCCTCCTCGAAATTGATTACATGTATAGGTCTACAGTCGTTGGACTACATACATATCTGCTGACCTCACCAAATCCAAACATAGTGAAAGTTTTAAAACATGAGGAGAACAAGTCTAAGATGACTTCCCTGCATTGTTTATCAGAAGCATATCAGTGTCAGGCAGGAGTGGAAATCATACCAGAAGTAGACAGAAATCAGGCAGCAACTGAATGTGCTAAGAAACAAAAGAAAGAATATTAGAAGGAGGATCAAATGAAAAGACAAGAAATGTGTAAAAGGCATAAATATAGCTGCAAGTACAGAAAACTCCTGGAATAACCTCATGTCAATCAGGATCTGATGCAGGAATGGTCAAGGAGAGTTGAATTTAAACCAAAAGATGAATGGTTAATATTGGTGGCCCAGAATAGTGGACTACATACACACTGATTTACAAAGTCCATTGAACATGTGGGAGTAACAGACAAATGCAAGTTCTGTAAAACACAACTGGAAATAGTCGCATCTTGTTGCTGGGTGTGATCCACTGATGGCGGAGGGACAGTATACTGAAAAGCATAATGTGGTAATGTGGCAAGACTGTTGCAATGGGAATTGTGCAAACATTACAATACTGAAGTAGCTGAGAGACATTGGAAATAAGAGCCACAACGTATTTTACAGAATTATGAAGTTTATATCACATGGGATTACCCATTACCCATTACTAACAATTCAAAAAATAGATGTAAGAAATCCAGATATAGTAGTCCATGTAAAGAAGACAAAAGTATTGATCACTTAACTGCTACACCCAATGATTACAATGTACAGAGAGACACAAAGTCATAAAATACCAGGTTTTGCAGACAGAAACAAGTGCAATGTGGAAGAAGGATACCTAGACATTTCCAATAGTAGTAGGAGCAGTGGGTTTCATAGTCTTGCGTAGATATGCTACCAGTATATGTAACTCCGAGTTGCAGAAGTAGTCAGTTCTGGGCACATTGCAGGTGCTGCGAAGAGCACTTTTACCCAACATCAAAGATTGAAACAATACTGAGTTCATGAACTTTAATAATACCTTGACTTAGGAATGAGGTCCATTCCTGTCATGTTATTAGAAACCTAAAAGACTTGGAGAAATTAAAGCAAGAAAAATATTCCATTTAAAAAAAAACTGGCCAGAAATGCAGGTAGAAAATCATATCTTAAGACAAACACAACTTCAATGCAGTGTGCTTTGGCACAGATCATTTAAGAGCTGATTATTCAGTTTGTGAGGAATATGAGACTTGCTCTTTTGAGGGACACAAGAAAAAAATGGGTTTGATAGGCTTACTACCTAGAGAGTTACTGTCTGATTAAGGGGCATAGGAGAACAGAAAAGAAATTGAAGGAAGAGGATTTTCTAGGACTTCTTCCAAGGCTTTTCCAGTCCCTGCAAAGGTTTCAGAAAAGAAAGTTGTTTCACCGTCTACTACAAAGTCTGTATGAGGGACTCATTACTGCTGCATTACCTCAGATTAAAGTTTCTGTGATGTCAAATGTTCCACCAAAGAAAGATTGAGCAGTATTTTGTCCTGTCTGATCCAGAGTTATGCAAGTTTATAGCTTTCCCTAGGCTTCTTCTTATTCTGTTCATTTGTTTCTCTAGCTCCTTCTGCAGTTTGCTTGTATTGGTGGACTTGGACTGGGAAAAGCTGATGAAGGCATTAGGAAATGTGCAAATTGAGATGAGTGTTCTCTCTCCCTCTCTGGTTCCAGGGTGGCAGGAGAAGTTTTGGACTCGTATCCACAGCTACTTGCTTTCTCTCCGGTCCTCTCTCTGGTACTGGTACAAATGCTAGGTCCTCTGTCAGTGTTGAATTCTCTAGAGGAAACATCAGCTGTTCTGTCAATGCCTGGTCTTCAGCATTTGATACCTTGGGCTTCCAGTCATCCACCTTGGAATAGGCGTCATACTCTTTGCCTTTGTCTGGAGTGGGAGATGAAATGCAAAGCTTTTCAGTGCATGTGGTCTCCTCACCACCAGATCATGTAATGTGTACTTCTGCATCGTTATCTGTGCAGATGGAGCAGGCAACACTGGTTGTTAGCTGATCAGGTTCAATACCTACCAATGGTATTGGCTTCAGCCCTGGACACCCATGTGTCTGAAACCTAAGCCCATCTGTCTTTTGATGAGAGGGATGGGGTTGATAAGACCCAAAGCAGAGATATATGTAATGTACTCAACATTGTTTTTTCTTCCTGCCAATCAGTTTTTGTCAGAGTGATCCCAGGAAGACATGGTACAAGAAGAAGCACCTAAGCTTCCCCCATGGAGTCTTCCACCTCAGATACTGATGACAGTAGGGAGAATTCCCCAGTGTCCCCTATTGAATACCCAAGATTGGGAGAGATCCTGAAGCTTGTGAAACAGGAAAAAGCTTGTCCCATTGACCCAGTCTTGTCATCGGATTAATTTCCTACATAACTCTCCTGTTGGATTTTTGAGTCCCAGGTGGCTACTTTGTCCACTGTTTCAAATCTGTCCATGCAACTTGCCCATATTTCTATCAGTAAAGCAGCTGGGTCAGGTATTACTGAATGGTACACCTGTGTTGGATAGTATAACTTTGCTGAAAACCTCAAGGCATCCTTTGTCAACACCTCACTTTAAAGGTGCTAAGTTATTCAGCCCCCAAGGTGAAAGACGTGCTGCAGAAGAGTGAGCAAGGAGGGAAGGCAGTCATGGCTCTTGACTTGAAGTTCTCCACTTCTCAGCAAGTACTCTTCTGTAATTAGAGGAGTGTCAGTAACTTGTGGTAGAAGAAGAGACAGCAGCAGGACTTCAGACAGTGTTATGATGTCAAGCCAGAGTGGTGTGGTGGCTGCTAGAATGGATGCCACACTCAAGGTAGAGGTGGGCAACAGAATCAGGGGTTCATATCCCTTCTTCCAGAAGTCAGTAGCAAAACCACTCAGGGCTTTCCTGGCTGTTCCACTTTGAAGCTGTCAGGAGTCATTTCTGTCTCCATTTTGCTGCATGGAGTGCCATCACACACAAAGAAAAATGGAGAAGGGAAATTATGTCCAGATGCTAAACCATACCCTTCCTGTCTCCTCAGCTGATGTTCCTCCCTCTTGCAGATATCCCATCTCATCAGAAAAAATGCATCAGAGAAGAGATGTTCAGCCTCTAAAAAGAAGGAGCAATCCAAAATGTCCTATCAAATCAGAAAGGGCCTTGACAGTACTCAAGGTTATTTTTAGTTTCAAAGAAAAGAAAGGGCCTCACTAATTTGGGACCTCAGTGGCTTGAATCAATTCATTTTTAAAAACAAACTTCTGGGAGTAACTACTGCTTGTGGAGGAGAACTGAATGATCAACAGGATGCAGATTGGCACATCAGGACACACAGGAAACAAGGAGGTTAAGAGCTTTTCATTTGGTCTCACTACAGCTCCTTAAGTGTTCACCAAATGAATGGCTGCAGTTTCAGCTCATCTCAGGTTGTTGGGACAACAAAGTATTATTTTACTTGGATGACTGGTTGATAAGTTTCCCCATGCAGAAGCCACTGATTCGGGGGAGACAGGACAACTCCAGGTGACTCTGTCCTTGGGGATCTTTGTGAACACCACAAAGTCCCAGATGGAGCCATCAGTAACACTGACCTTTACATGGTTCAGCTTAGACACCATCTTGAAACAACTAGCTTCACTCAGGACAACATTTTTGTCCTGTGGTACACCTTATTTCTGTGCAAATGGCAACTGCAGCTCTGTGCCTCAAAGTCTGAAGCCTTATGGAAGTGATAGTATTAATGGTGCCCTTTAGAGGGCATCATCTCAAAGCACTGCAGTAGATCCCCAAGGTTCTGTGATCTTAGTTTATAGCTCCCATGACCATGTATGTAAGAATTTCTCAGGTGTGACCTAACATCTCTGTTGGTGGCTTTATCATTCCAATTAGGCTGTTGGTAGCCCCTTCACCCCACCTAACCCTGGTGTGACAGTCACCATAGACACATCTGCCTTGGGGTGGGGATAAGGGGGTATTGTTTAGTTCAAACACTCTAAGGGATCTGGTCACTGCATGAGGCCAATCTGCACATAAATGTTTTGGAGATGACAAGAGTTTTTCTAATGTTGCAGGCCTTTCAAGACTTTGTTTCCCAGGTTGTGATTGCCACTCATTCTGAAAACATATCAGTTGTGTGTATATTAAAAGGAGGGGGGTACTCCTTCATATCCCCTGTATCAAAAAGCCATGATGCTATGGGAATGGCTAGTATTGTCTTACTGCTTTCTGTTAGCAGTACACATACCTAGGCAGGCCAGTAACCTTGCAGACAAGCTCAGACATCATTGATGGCATGAGTAATTCCTCAGTTTATGTGGAAAAGTCTGTCATCCACTGCTGTGTCAGACCTTACAGAGACCTTGTAGTGGCTTGTTTACCTCCTTAACCAACTCCAGATACAACAACATTTTCATTCCAATTCCTCCACAGGGTTAAGACATTCCAGGATACTTTCATCAAGAATGGCCTCTGGGTATCCCTTAAGCTTTTCCCTAATTTCCCCTTATTCAAAATCCCTGAGGGTAACCATATGGAGAGAGATTAAGGTCATTCTTGTATTCCCCTTTTATTCTTGACAGCTTTGATCCCCTCTATTTTAACTGGGTTGGGAGGGTGATCTAATGGTTAAGGTGTTTGCCTTACAAACACAAGGTGCAGGGTTTGAGTCTCACAAGGGTTAATTGGCTAGGCTTAAAATGGCTGTCAAGGGCAGTTAGCTTAGTACTAACCTATGAACGTCTGGGTGAAGCCTCTGCTTGAGTCCTTTCAAGAGTCTTCTGATTCACTCATCTGGCAAGCCTCACTCAAGACTTTCATTTCCCTTGCTTAACTGCATATCTTCTGTTCCATTTATGTCCAGGGACCTAAGTACAGACTTCTGTCCAAAAAACAACTTAGTGGACATGATTCTGCTATGTGTGCAATGTATCTAGAACTGGATCCTCCTTTCCATTTCATTTCTTGTAATGTTAACATATTAATCACATATGTTTAATAAGGGACTGAGTTACCTCATCCATTAAAATATAACCAACAGCAGTATCTTCGTTTTATTTGAAAATCTGAAAAGCTTTTATATTTATTTATTTATTTTTACAGGTAATTTCTTCATCAGACCCATACTAAAGGAACAAGTTCTTCTTCGGGATATTAATTTCATGCTTGACAAATTAACTTTACCTCCCACAGAGCCATTTTCTAGAACACAATTCAGGTTCTTGACATGACATACTTTTATCGTAGCTGTCATTTCTTTTCAGCAGGAAGGGTTTTGGAGCTGCAGGTCCCATCTTCCAAATCTCCCTTATCTTATTTTACTTATGGACAGTATGTACATGCAGCCTGACCTCTTTTATGCCTGAATTAGCCACAAAAACAAATTTTAAACAATTTGGCTGCATTTCCTCTTCAAGATTCCAGTCAAGCAGAACCCTTGCAACATTGTTTAGATGTCAGTCAATTATGTCAATCAATTATGTTTTTATTTGTGCAAAGCTATGGATGCTAGAAAAGATCAGCTCTTTGTCTCCTGTGCCACTTAAGTCTCCCAGTCTAAAGTCACCCTGTCTAGGTGGCTTGTCGAATGTTGCTGTCTTTCATTATGTGCAGCGTAATAAAGATGTATCTGGCAAACAAAAAGGACATTCTAGTAATGTGGTAGCTACTTCCCAACATTTTCCAAAAATGCATGATCCGTTGCTGATATTTGTATTGCTGCAACACAGACTTCTCTGCATACTTTTGCAAGATACTGTAAGCTGAATATGACCTCCAGGTCTAGGTCAGTCTTGATGTCTGCTGTCATAAAAGGTATCCTGTCATACCACCATCCAAGAGGATGAGCTGGGCCTGTGTGCTGTTAGTTGAAATGGACAGACCAGATAATTTAAAATATGTACATTTTGTATTTGCCATAATGATAACTCTTTATGATTCATGTTGGTCCACTTTAAAATACCCACCCACCCTCCTCTATTCCTGGTGGATCTGAGGGGATCATGAAAGGAATGTCTGAAGAGTTGTTGAGTGGTTTGGATATGCATGGTGATGCTGTTAGCATTGACATAGTCTCTTATACATCTAGAGAGACAAGGTGGGGATTGTTGGAGCTGGCGGAGGAGTTAGAGACTGGGAAAATCTTAAAGGTACCAAGTTGACTAGTGTTTGCAGCTGATAGTCCTATTGGGTGAAGTTGATGCACATGGATCATGAATGTCTGTTTGTTATGATAAGTACATAACTTTTGTTTTCTGCTTAAACTATTAAACTGTTCTGTTCTCTTGGAGTAGCAGCATAGCAAAGTCTCAACTGATCCAAGTTCGGTCTCTCTTATTCATAGTATGCTAAGTGGAGACCACCATATGTCAAATCTTTCTTTCCCAGGAAAGGATCTTATCTCTACAGCAGGTAATTGTTTCTGTTCACAGCGTGCATTTTATTCCAACAGAGACTGAAGACTCAACTTCTTATAGTAGCTCCTGTTTTTAGACCTGGCTGTGTGGCATAGAGGGAATAGAGCCCTGACTCACCCAATTTCAGTTACCAACTTGGATGGTCACAGAGCTATAGGTAAGAGAGGGTGGGGATTGAGCAGCTGAAACTGGCTCACTATTCGTGGTGAAGGGATACTCTTATTGCTGTACCAGCATTTAGTTTCAACAACAACCCATTACACAGCATAATGATTAGACATGTACTTGACTACACTAATCCAGTAATAGCTACTGTACTTGCACAAGTAGGAAGTATTTCAAGCACCTTTGATGATGTAGGTGTACACATTAACTGCCATGGTTGGGGCTATGTTAGCAAAACTTTTCCTGATGTTAACCCTAAAGGATAACATAGTTCTGGAAATTGGTGCATTTGGTCATTTCCTGCCCTGAGACAGTGAGGGTCTGATCCGTAGGTGCATGCATGCTGAATTTGATAGAGGACTGAAGATGGACCCTCAACCAGTTGAACAGCAGGCAAATAAGACAACTTATCAAATCCCCTAAGAGCTCCTTTGAGAGAAACTTAAGAAGAAGCTCTCTTCACCCTAGAGAATGCTGATGTCTGTGCCGTTGCTGAGACATGGTTTACAGCCATAGAAAGCACACCAACAGTGCAAGGTTATAATGCCTTCCACACATTTAGACCAGCTACTTCACAGGCAGGGACTAAAGGTGGCGGTGTCTCTATTTATATCAAAAATAAATAGATTTCAAGGATGGTTAAATAGGACAATGCACTTGAGCTGCTCCATGTTCAAATCACCATAGGCAAAATCCAACATCACTTCCTTGCAAGCTATAGGTCTCCCTCTATGATCCAGGAAACCCATACCATGTATTTAAACTTATTAGAAACACTAACCATCCAACCTAATACCATATTCATGGGTGACTACCCCACTATTAACTTGAAATCCCATATGACACCAAACGTAGAAGCACAGAGATTCCTGGATTTTGTAAACACAAACTCCCTGGACAAGATAGTCAATACACCAACCAGGGGTGCAACCATACTGGATCTGGTCCTCGCTAACACGGGAGAGTGCTGCACACCCTCTGCTGTAATGTCTTCTCTGGTGAGGTCAGACCACAAAATGGTCTCCTTTGAAGTAAAAGTAAAACCTGCACCACCAGCTAAACCTGGAATATTCAAGAACTACTCCAAGGCTAACCTACTACTATTAAGTGATAACCTGACAAAATTTCAAGCCTCCATAAACCTTGAAGAAACCCTGTACAAGCATATTAGTAGCTGCAGGAAAAAGTACAGAATTAACTCAAAAAACATGCCACCCTGTTGGAATCACAAAATGTATAGGCTGCATAACAGAAGGAAGAAAATCATGGCAAAAATTAGGAGGTACAGCACCCAGCAGGATAAAAGCACTCTCATCAAACTAAACAAACAACTCAGAGGACAGATAGTCTACCAAAGCCAAATTTGAGGTAAGTGTGGACTCCCAAGCCAAGGACAACCACAAAGCATTCTTTAGCTATATCTGCAACCTCAAAGGCAACACACAATTGTTTGCAGAGCTCATTGTAGATAGAGCCACCTATACTGAGCCAGAAGATATAGCAAACCTCCTGGCTGATAAATTCAGCTCCAACTTTACCTCTCTCTCCCCCTCAACCTTCCCTCAAGAAATAGCATCAAATATAACTCCTCCTATCACTAGGGAACAGGTCCATAATGCTCTCTCTAAGACCAAGAGCACTGCATCAGTGGGCCCAGACAATATCCCAGAATGCCTTCTAAATAGCATGAAACATGACCTCTCAGGGCCTCTGGAATTACTATTTAACTGTAGCCTCCAAACAGGCTTCATGCCTCATGAATGGAGAACAACAATAGTCATCCCTCTGCACAAAGGTGGGCCATCAACAGACCATGGAAACTACAGACCCACAAGTCTCGCTAGTCTTGTATGTAAAGCCATGGAAAGAATTATCATGGAAATGATCAATAGAGATATAGTAAACCTCCAGACACTGGACCCAACCCAATTTGGTTTTGTCAAGGGCAGATCATACGTACTCAACCTGGTGGACTTCTTTGAGAAGGTAACCAAAGCAATGGCTTAGGGAAAAATAGTTCACACTGCCTACGTTGACTTGACCAAGGTATTTGACACAGTAACCCAGTCAGGCATTGTTGACAAACTCAAGAGGTTAGGTACAAACTCGTATGTCACCCGGTGGATAGCCAGCTCGCTTACAGACAGGACCCAAAAAGTTAGAATTGGGGACTCCACCAGTAACAAAGCCACCAGTCACAAGTGGAGTCCCTCAGGGATCAGTCCTTGGACCGCTCCTTTTTGGCATTTACTTCTCTGAAGTCAAGGCCGTTGTCAGTGGTCTCTGGCTGACTAAATTTGCAGGAGATTGCAAATTAGGAACGGGCATTGAATCCCACAGTGACACAGATGTTCTCCAGGAGGGGCTTACACAGACAAACAACTGGTGTCAGAGCCATGGACTAAAAGTAAATGCCAAGAAATGCATAATAGTATCCTTTGGGAAGTCATCCACCCCCGGTTACTATCATATCAACAGCACACCCCATAGAGATGACCCAGTAGTCAGGGACTTAGAGATGCACACACAGATAGTAATCTAGCCTTTAACCATCATGTGTTTACAGTAGTGAGGAAATCATTCTATGTTGCGCAGCTTATAAACAAAGTTATGGCATCTGTGTCCAAGGAAGTCATTGTTCCATTGTATTCGCATTCATCGGACCTATCACCGAGTGTACTGCCCCTTTGCTATGTACCTAACCAGGCATATCCAACAACTGGAATGTCCACAGAGGTTCCTCACTAAAAGAATACAGGTTGTAAGTAAAATGTCCTTTGCAGACTGCTTCAAGGCCCTATCCCTGTATTCTGCTCTTGAGGGGAGATTTATGCCTGGCATACAGGGCATTGTCCGACCCCACTCTGATAGACCTCCTGCATATCCACAAAACAAACAGCACCAGAATTACCCATTCTAAAGACTTAAAACTTGCCTGTGATATAAATAGAACCTGCTGGAGAGACAGGTATGTATCTCAGAGACTACCCCGTCTATGGAACAGGCTCCCGAGTCCCCATCCATTTGAAGCTGAGCTCCTTCCTAACTCAGTTCAAGTGCAACTTGGACAACTGCATGGGGAACACGAAATTCATCCCTGGTTTGGCACCTATGTCTAATGGACACTGGCAGCCTGTAAATAGTTCATCTCCCAGGCTCGTGCTTGTGACTGTTTCATCTCCCACATCAGAACTTGTCAGAGATTTGGGATGCATAGCTAGGCTTAAAAAGGCCCTTGTGGTTGTTAACCTAGTAAACACCTATGAACCTACAAGTACAGGCAAGAATAACCATAAGGCCTTTTATAGCTACGTACATAGCCTAAAAGGTAGGACAAAGGCTTGTGCAGAACTAGTGACCAACGGCATCACACACACTAACCCCACAGAGATAGCAAACCTGCCAGTGGATAGGTTTGGCAAAAATGTCACTCCCTTATCCCCTCTTAACTTATCACAAACCTTCCCCCCAACCCCCCCCCCCTACATAGCTTAAGAGCAGGTTCGGAAAGCCTTGCCCAAGGCAAAAAACACAGATGACCAGATGACATCCTAAACTGTCTTCTAAACAGGCTAAAACATGAACTAGCATCACCATTAAGTACTCTTTTCAGTCAATGTCTAACTACAGTCTTTCTTCCTGCAGTATGGAGAACAGCAGCAGTTATTCCCCTCCACAAAGGTGGCCTAGCAGTAGATGCAGGGAATTACAGACCAATAAGCCTGACCGGCCTCATCTGTAAGGCCATGGAATGTATCATTATGGACCTCATAAATGAAGACATAGGTGACCTCCAAACCCTGGATCCTACCCATTTCAGCTTCATCAATGGCAGATCCTGCCTATTAAATCTGGTGGACTTCTTTGAAAATGTGACCAGGGCCACTGACGAGGGCAAATGTGTGCACACAGCATTCCTTGACTTGCCAAATGCTTTCGACACAATCCCACATTTAGGCATGACTGATAAACTTAGCAAATTGAATGTAAACCCATTTGTTGTAAGATGGGTTGCCAACTGGCCCACAATCTGGACACTCACTATCAAAATGGGTGACTCCATATCAACCAGCAGACCTGTTACCAGCGGGGTGCCACAGGAGTCAGCACTGGGCCCCCCTAGTGTTTGGTATATACTTCTCAGAAGTTCAGGGCAAAACTAAGGGGCTGTGGCTGACCAAGTTTGAAGATGTCTGCAAACTAGGTGCAGTCATTGAATCCTCAAATGATGTCAATATACTCCAGGAAGGTCTCACACATACCATCAACTGGTGTATTAGCCACAGTCTCAAACTGAATGCAAAGAAATGCATCATCATTTCCTTCGGCACAAACAATGTCGCTTCTCACTATCAAATCAACAACAATACCCTAAGTACCCACAAAGTAGTAAGGGACCTGCGATCACAAGTTGTCTGCAACCTTAACTTCGACCATCATTTGTCTACTGTAGTAAGGAAGGCTTTCTACATAGTACACTTGATTAGTAAAGTCATTGCCTCAAGATCAAAGGAAGTTATAACCTCTCTATACTTGGCATCAATCCGGTCCCTAATTGAGTATAATGCTCCATTTGGCATGTACTGTACTACTCACCTACAGCAAATGGAGAGACCTCAAAGGTTTCTAGCAAAAGTGATCAAGTGGCTCCAGCATGTACCTTACACAGACCAACTAAAGTCCCTGTCACTATACTCTGTATCGTATAGACTTCTTAGGGGAGACATATGCCTGGATTACAGAGCAATCCAAGACCCAAACCTAATGACCTTGCTGCATATCAGTAAATTAAACAGGACTAGGGCTACCCATCTCAGGGACCTAAATATGGCCTGTGACTTAAACAGGAGATGCTGGAGGGAGAGATTTATCTCTCAGCAACTGTCACGTCTTTGGAACAGGTTACCAATTTATGTGAAACAGAGCACCTCTGTGACACTGTTCAAGAAGAACCTGGACAAGTGGATGGGGCAGTGTAAATTCTTACTGGGGATAGTGCCCATAATCCTCCTACACACGTGCAGTCATAGGTTCATAGGTTCATAGGTTCATAGGTTTATACTAGGCTATCTGCCCTAAGGCATTTATAAGCCTAGCCCAAATTATTGTGGCTTACGCCACCCCTTATATGAAAAAATACTGTGCCCATTAGTTTGTTGTGCCTCTGTCCAGCAGTGACCCAGAGATGATTCCCGGGGTAAACCTACGATCTCCCATCCACAGGTCTAGATTTCTCTTGAACAGAGTCAGCGAGGTGCTCTGCCTCACATGGACTGGGATTTTATTCCACAGCATAGGGAGTCTCTGAGTGATAAATCTATCCCTCCAGCACGTCCTATTTATATCCGTGCTAAGGTTTAAGTCGCTTGCTCTAGTGGTTTTGGTGGATTTGGATTTTTGAGGTGGAGCATGTCCATTAATTCGGGTTGGACATGGCCTTGTATGTCAGGCACATGTCACCTCTGAGCAGACGGTATGCGACTGAATAGAGCTGGAGTTTCTTCAATCTGGCAGCATATGACAGATTTTGGAGTCCCTTTATCCTTTTGGTGAGGAACTTTTGGGGTCTCTCCAATTGCTGCAGATGTCGGGTGAGATACATCCCGAATGGGGCATTGTACTCGATCATTGGTCTGATAAGTGAAGAGTACAGGGGAACAATGACCTCACTAGATCTGGATGTGAATCCCTTCATGATCAGGTGGGCAATGTAGAAGGTCTTTCTAACCACTTTAGCAATGTGAGTGTCAAAAGAAAGGCCACTGTCAACCTGGGTCCCCAGGTCCCTGATAACCTCTTCTGTGCTTAGTGGATTGCCACCTATATGGTAGCTTGGGGTTACCTTGTTTTTCCCGAAGGGTATGACTATACATTTTTGGCGTTTAACTTCAGGCCATGGCTCTGGCACCAGCTATCTGTTTCCGTGAGTCCCTTCTGAAGGATATCAGTGTCCGATGCACTTTCCACTATGGCGCCCAGTTTGCAGTCATCTGCAAACTTTGTCAGCCAAAGTCCTCCCATGTTGGCCTGTACTTCTGAGAAGTAGATGCCAAACAATAGGGGGCCAAGGACTGAGCCCTGTGGGACACCACTTGTGACCGGCTTGGAGTCTGACACAGCGCCAGCAACTCTAACCCTGTGGGTTCTGTCCTTAAGCCAGTTTGCAACCCATCTTGTGACATATGGGTTTACATTTAAGCTGGTAAGTTTTTCTACAATACCCGAGTGGGGTATTGTGTCGAAAGCCTTGCAAGGTCAAGGTAGGCTGTATGGACTGCCTTTCCCTCATCAATGGCCTTGGTGACTATTTCGAAGAAGTCGACCAAGTTCAAAAGGCATGATCTTCCCTTGACAAAGCCAAACTGGGTCGGGTCCAATGTCTGCACGTCCCCTATATCTTTGTTTATGAGCTCCATTATGATCCTCTCCATAGCTTTGCAGACTAGACTTGTTAAGCTTATGGGGCGGTAATTACCAGGGTCCGTAGAGGCGCCACCTTTGTGGAGTGGGACCACAGTTGCCGTACGCCACTCCTTGGGCACGTATCCTGTGGTAAGGCTGAGATTAAACAGCTGCCTTATGTGCGGGTTTAATTCCTCATTTAGCTTGTGTAGCACACAGCCGGGGACACCATCCGGTCCCATTGATGCTGTGTTTTTAGCTTTAGAGAGAGCAGCTTTCACCTGCGCATTTGAGATGTCCGGGAGGCTACACTCGGCTGGGATAGTTATCTCTCCTTTAGGGGAGAGGGGTGAAGTTTGCACTGAACCTGTCTGCCAGTATGTTGGCAATGTCTGTGGGTTCAGTGATTTTTGTATCATTTTGGACTAATTCTGAGCATATCTGTGAGTTTCCACCCAGGTTCCTAACATAGCTGAAAAAGGCCTTATGATTGTCCTTTGAATCCATGGCAATTTTTCTCTCAAAATTGGCCTTAGTTGATTTTATGAGTGCTCGTATTTTTTACTAATAATGATCAGGGTGACTTCCCTTTTATGGATTTTGTTCTATCATGTAATAGCTTTCTCCTCTTATTGTAAAGTTTGTTAATGGCTGGGGTCCACCAGACTGGACGTTTGCCCTTTGTGGAAAGAGTCTTGGTTTTATTTGGGATTGCCTGATCCATGCAGTCCTGGAGGTGTTCATAGAAGGCATTTGTAAGGGCTTCCAGCTTGGGTTGTGGTTTCCTCTGACTCAGGGGCCTTGAAGGATACCACACCAGTCTTGAGTAGTGTGAAGTTTGCTTTAGAGAAGTTCTTCACTATGGTCTTTTTGTTTGGGGTGGGGCGGGATGTGGATTTCCAGTGAGATTAGTTTATGATCAGATCTCACCAATGAGGGATATACTTCGTGTGGAGCATTTTGTCCCCATGTTTGTGACAATGAGATCTAGTATATTTTCTCCTCTCGTGGGAACAGTGACTAGCTGTTCCATGGCATTTGAATTTATGAACTCCAGGAACCGTTGGGCTAGAAAGTTAGGGCTTGAGTAATGTTCCCAGTCTATATTCGGGTAGTTGAAGTCACCCAATATGATGGTGTTTGGAGATACATTTATACCCTCCAGTGTCTTCAGGAAGGCTGTGTGGGGTTCCTGAGTTTGAGAGGGTGGCCTGTAGCATGCTACAATTTGTAGAGCAGTTTTGCCTATTGTTAGTTGCACCTGGATGGTTTCCGAGCTTCATGCGTTGCCACCAACCTGGAGGTGTGAGTATCCTTTATGAATATGGATACACCCCTCCTTTTGTGGAGTGGTCCGGGTTTTGGGGCTGGAACGCATGATATGAGGTAAAACCTAATAGTGCTGGGGTGCTCTCAGGAGCCTTGAACCAGGTTTCAGTTACAGCACAGACATCGATGTTCTCCATACTGAGAAGGGCCTCGAGTGCGTGCATTTTGAGATTTAGACTTCTGGCATTGAGCAGCATTACCCTCAATTTCTTCCCATTTTTGTTTTCTAGGGTGGTAGGTTTAGAATTTGAGCCTTGCCTAAAAAAGGCACTATGGGGGTGGCAAGAGCCTTAGCCAATATCCGAAATCCCAGGGTGACAGGTGCAAGCCGTCCCTTGCGAGCAGCGTGGCTTGTCAAGCATGTCATCCCAGGCAGACAGACACTGGATCCCCTTTGAATGACACCAGACATTAAGCCAATTGTTAAAGCTGATCATCTTGTCTCTATATTGTGGCATCATTCTTGGTGAAGGAAGGATACTGCTCAGGGTTAGGGTCATACCTGCCTGGGCTACATAATCAGAGAGCTCCTCTATGTCTCTTTTCATGCAGTCCAGGGAGGTACGTCTCAGGTCGTTCACACCAGCATGGACAATGACTGTGTCATATTTGTACTTGCTGTGGAGTGACCCAGTGCTTGTGTTATGTGGTGGATTCTAGCGCCCGATAGGCAGCTTACTGTGACCCTCTCCTTGTTCAGCCTGGTGAGTGGGACGTCAGTGTGTCTGACTATGGTGTCACCTATGACAAGTATGTTTGGTGTTGTATTTGGCCTTAAGGGCTGTGACTGCTTTGCACACTGCTTTTGTGGTTTATGTGTTGCTTGTGGGGTGTCTTGAGGTAGCAGTTGTTTGGGTGTCTGCTTTGGAGGCCTCTGCTGTTTAGGTAAATTTTTACTCAGAGCCTCAGTATGTCTTTGTGTGTTTATGTGTTTGATTCAGTGGAGTGGTAGCATTATGTGAGGCTGGTTTTGTGGTGTGTGTAGTTGCCTTCTCCTCCTGTCTGGTCTTGCCAGTCCTGAGTTGAGAGAGCTCAGCCTCCAGTTTGGCTAAATAGCTGCATCTCTCGCAAGTATTTGTGTTATGTGGGAGGAGGAGAGGGTTGTCTGTGTACATGAGGCAGTTATAACATTGCCTGAAGATTCCCAGATTCACCAGCTGGACCGGAGAGGAGATTGACAACTGACCTTTGGACATGCTAGAATAATATTGGGAAATCCTTAATTGAAAACAAGGGCCAGTGGGGAGTGAGGGTGTAGTGCTTTTAATTTTTAGTGCTGACTTATATAATTGCTTTAGTGAGCAAGTGCCAGGGTACTTGAGTGCAATGTGATACAAGTAACTAAATGCAAAAACGACAAACAGTAACTTTCTTTCAAGTGAAACAAGGAAATAAGTACAGTAAGCAATGCAGATATCACTAGTGATCCACAGAAGCGCTGAGAAGTTGCGTATTAGGTGAATTAGCTTCCAGGGAAATAACAAGCAAACAAACAACAAGTATATAAACAAAGCTAGATTCAGTAGGCCTGGATCTAGTCTATGCTAGAGCAAACAAGGTGAACCAATTTCAGTAAGATACAGTTCAAATATTCAGGCACTATAAACCTTTAACCAGAAAATTCCCAGCTCAGAAGGGCAGAGTCCAGCCTCTTCTCCCACAAGAGTGCAGTCCACGAACCTTCTTAATGTAAAATAACTGGCCTGAAGCCCAAGTGCCTAAACCAGAACTAATACACTTGGACACTGGGCTCTCAATCAGCAGTTCCCAACTTAGAAGGATGAAAGCTACCTGTCCTGCCACCACAGTGCTTGCCACAAACCTTCCTAATGTAAAACAACTGGTCTGAAGCCCAAGTGCTTAAATCCAAAAGACTTGAATGATAGCTACACTTTAATCAAGTTACAACCAAGCAGTAATAAATACCATTGAATACTTTAGAGAATGTCTGGATTAGTGCTCAAGTTACACAAACAAAGCTAGATCCAGCAGGCCCGAATCCAGTCTATGCCACAGCAAACAAGGCACCAACTTCAGTAAGAAACAGTTCAGATATGCATGCACTATAAGCCTTTAACCAGAAATTCCCAGCTCAGAAGGGCAGAGTCCAGCCTCTCCTCCCACAAGAGTGCAGACCACGAACCCTCTTAATGTAAAATAACTGGCTTGAAAGCCCAAGTGCTTAAACCAGAATTAATACACTTTTAGAATAACAGACACTGAGCCTTCAATCAGCAGTTCTCAACCTAGAAGGATGTAAGCTACCTGTTCTGCCACAACAGTGCAGACCACAAACCTCTCAGTGCAAAACAACTAACTGGTCCGAAGCCCAAGTGTTTAAACCAAAAGGCTTAGAATGAGTTACACCAAGCAGTAATAAATACAATTGAGTATTTTAAGATGATGCAAAAGTAAAAAGAAGTAGGTAAAAACACAAGTACAGTAAAAGCAGATGAAATTTTTTTTTTTTTTTTTTTTTTCTGAACAAGTGCTGAGATCAAAGAAACAGATTTGAGTGCTGAAACTAGAAAACTGGCTAGTTACAAGAAAAAAAAAAAACAAGCTAGAAGGCTTCCCTCAAACACAGAAGGGCTTGGGGGCTCAGAAGCCTACAAATAGTCTGTACCACTTAACAAGAAAGGCAGGAAATAAGCTTAATTTTTTTTTTTTTTTCTATTTCCCAGATGCTCTCTTTGTACACAGTAGGAGTGCCTGAAATCAGAATATGATCTCACTGCACTCAGTTGAGTGAGCAAATGAGATGGGCCCAGAGGCAGGCTGAGGCGGGCAGTTTCAATGCCACTAAGATTAACACCAAAACAAAACAGGGCGGTGGGTGGGAATAACTGAAGAGCAGAATAACCAGTTAAAAATTCCTTCAACACTCCTTCATACACAGTTTAAATCAATTTAAATACTGTATTTTTAAAAGAAAAAGTGCATAAAAGGTACTTAAATTCTCTTATACGTCCAGTTGAATATAACCAAGTTCTTAGCTTGCCAAGCTGAAGTTTTAAAGCAGGAATTATTTCACATGCACCAGTTTAAATATGCAAGGACAGGAAATCACTGAATGTGGCTACCCCCACACCTGTAATTACTAGCAAATAACAAAATTCAGCCAACACTAGCTTTTAGTTCAAGTTACTGAAGAGCAGAATAACCAGTTAAAAATTCCTTCAACACTCCTTCATACACAGTTTAAATCAATTTAGATACTGTATTTTTAAAAGAAAAAGTGCATAAAAAGGTACTTAAATTCTCTTATACGTCCAGTTGAATATAACCAAGTTCTTAGCTTGCCAAGCTGAAGTTTTAAAGCAGGAATTATTTCACATGCACCAGTTTAAATATGCAAGGACAGGAAATCACTGAATGTGGCTACCCCCACACCTGTAATTACTAGCAAATAACAAAATTCAGCCAACACTAGCTTTTAGTTCAAGTTACTGAAGAGCAGAATAACCAGTTAAAAATTCCTTCAACACTCCTTCATACACAGTTTAAATCAATTTAAATACTGTATTTTTTAAAAGAAAAGATGCATAAGAAGGTACTTAAATTCTCTTATACGTCCAGTTGAATATAACCAAGTTCTTAGCTTGCCAAGCTGAAGTTTTAAAGCAGGAATTATTTCACATGCACCAGTGTAAATATGCAAGGACAGGAAATCACTGAATGTGGCTACCCCCACACCTGTAATTACTAGCAAATAACAAAATTCAGCCAACACTAGCTTTTAGTTCAAGTTACTGAAGAGCAGAATAACCAGTTAAAAATTCCTTCAACACTCCTTCATACACAGTTTAAATCAATTTAAATACTGTATTTTTAGGAAGAAAAAGTGCATAAACAGGTACTTAAATTCTCTTATACGTCCAGTTGAATATAACCAAGTTCTTAGCTTGCCAAGCTGAAGTTTTAAAGCAGGAATTATTTCACATGCACCAGTTTAAATATGCAAGGACAGGAAATCACTGAATGTGGCTACCCCACACCTGTAATTACTAGCAAATAACAAAATTCAGCCAACACTAGCTTTTAGTTCAAGTTACTGAAGAGCAGAATAACCAGTTAAAAATTCCTTCAACACTCCTTCATACACAGTTTAAATCAATTTAAATACTGTATTTTTAAAAGAAAAAGTGCATAAAAGGTACTTAAATTCTCTTATACGTCCAGTTGAATATAACCAAGTTCTTAGCTTGCCAAGCTGAAGTTTTAAAGCAGGAATTATTTCACATGCACCAGTTTAAATATGCAAGGACAGGAAATCACTGAATGTGGCTACCCCACACCTGTAATTACTAGCAAATAACAAAATTCAGCCAACACTAGCTTTTAGTTCAAGTTACTGAAGAGCAGAATAACCAGTTAAAAATTCCTTCAACACTCCTTCATACACAGTTTAAATCAATTTAAATACTGTATTTTTAAAAGAAAAGTGCATAAAAGGTACTTAAATTCTCTTATACGTCCAGTTGAATATAACCAAGTTCTTAGCTTGCCAAGCTGAAGTTTTAAAGCAGGAATTATTTCACATGCACCAGTTTAAATATGCAAGGACAGGAAATCACTGAATGTGGCTACCCCACACCTGTAATTACTAGCAAATAACAAAATTCAGCCAACACTAGCTTTTAGTTCAAGTTACTGAAGAGCAGAATAACCAGTTAAAAATTCCTTCAACACTCCTTCATACACAGTTTAAATCAATTTAGATACTGTATTTTTTAAAAGAAAAAGTGCATAAAAGGTACTTAAAATCTCGTTAACGACCAGTTGAATATAACCAAGTTCTTAGCTTGCCAAGCTGAAGTTTTAAAGCAGGAATTATTTCACATGCACCAGTTTAAATATGCAAGGACAGGAAATCACTGAATGTGGCTACCCCCACACCTGTAATTACTAGCAAATAACAAAATTCAGCCAACACTAGCTTTTAGTTCAAGTTACTGAAGAGCAGAATAACCAGTTAAAAATTCCTTCAACACTCCTTCATACACAGTTTAAATCAATTTAAATACTGTATTTTTAAAAGAAAAAGTGCATAAAAAGGTACTTAAATTCTCTTATACGTCCAGTTGAATATAACCAAGTTCTTAGCTTGCCAAGCTGAAGTTTTAAAGCAGGAATTATTTCACATGCACCAGTGTAAATATGCAAGGACAGGAAATCACTGAATGTGGCTACCCCACACCTGTAATTACTAGCAAATAACAAAATTCAGCCAACACTAGCTTTTAGTTCAAGTTACTGAAGAGCAGAATAACCAGTTAAAAATTCCTTCAACACTCCTTCATACACAGTTTAAATCAATTTAGATACTGTATTTTTTTAAAAAAAAGTGCATAAAAAGGTACTTAAATTCTCTTATACGTCCAGTTGAATATAACCAAGTTCTTAGCTTGCCAAGCTGAAGTTTTAAAGCAGGAATTATTTCACATGCACCAGTTTAAATATGCAAGGACAGGAAATCACTGAATGTGGCTACCCCACACCTGTAATTACTAGCAAATAACAAAATTCAGCCAACACTAGCTTTTAGTTCAAGTTACTGAAGAGCAGAATAACCAGTTAAAAATTCCTTCAACACTCCTTCATACACAGTTTAAATCAATTTAAATACTGTATTTTTAAAAGAAAAAGTGCATAAAAAGGTACTTAAATTCTCTTATACGTCCAGTTGAATATAACCAAGTTCTTAGCTTGCCAAGCTGAAGTTTTAAAGCAGGAATTATTTCACATGCACCAGTTTAAATATGCAAGGACAGGAAATCACTGAATGTGGCTACCCCCACACCTGTAATTACTAGCAAATAACAAAATTCAGCCAACACTAGCTTTTAGTTCAAGTTACTGAAGAGCAGAATAACTAGTTAAAAATTCCTTCAACACTCCTTCATACACAGTTTAAATCAATTTAAATACTGTATTTTTTAAAGAAAAAGTGCATAAAAAGGTACTTAAATTCTCTTATACGTCCAGTTGAATATAACCAAGTTCTTAGCTTGCCAAGCTGAAGTTTTAAAGCAGGAATTATTTCACATGCACCAGTTTAAATATGCAAGGACAGGAAATCACTGAATGTGGCTACCCCCACACCTGTAATTACTAGCAAATAACAAAATTCAGCCAACACTAGCTTTTAGTTCAAGTTACTGTAGAGCAGAATAACCAGTTAAAAATTCCTTCAACACTCCTTCATACATAGTTTAAATCAATTTAAATACTGTATTTTTTAAAAGAAAAAGTGCATAAAAAGGTACTTAAATTCTCTTATACGTCCAGTTGAATATAACCAAGTTCTTAGCTTGCCAAGCTGAAGTTTTAAAGCAGGAATTATTTCACATGCACCAGTTTAAATATGCAAGGACAGGAAATCACTGAATGTGGCTACCCCCACACCTGTAATTACTAGCAAATAACAAAATTCAGCCAACACTAGCTTTTAGTTCAAGTTACTGAAGAGCAGAATAACCAGTTAAAAATTCCTTCAACACTCCTTCATACACAGTTTAAATCAATTTAGATACTGTATTTTTTAAAAGAAAAAGTGCATAAAAGGTACTTAAATTCTCTTATACGTCCAGTTGAATATAACCAAGTTCTTAGCTTGCCAAGCTGAAGTTTTAAAGCAGGAATTATTTCACATGCACCAGTTTAAATATGCAAGGACAGGAAATCACTGAATGTGGCTACCCCACACCTGTAATTACTAGCAAATAACAAAATTCAGCCAACACTAGCTTTTAGTTCAAGTTACTGAAGAGCAGAATAACCAGTTAAAAATTCCTTCAACACTCCTTCATACACAGTTTAAATCAATTTAAATACTGTATTTTTAAAAGAAAAAGTGCATAAAAAGGTACTTAAATTCTCTTATACGTCCAGTTGAATATAACCAAGTTCTTAGCTTGCCAAGCTGAAGTTTTAAAGCAGGAATTATTTCACATGCACCAGTTTAAATATGCAAGGACAGGAAATCACTGAATGTGGCTACCCCCACACCTGTAATTACTAGCAAATAACAAAATTCAGCCAACACTAGCTTTTAGTTCAAGTTACTGAAGAGCAGAATAACCAGTTAAAAATTCCTTCAACACTCCTTCATACACAGTTTAAATCAATTTAAATACTGTATTTTTTTAAAAGAAAAAGTGCATAAAAAGGTACTTAAATTCTCTTATACGTCCAGTTGAATATAACCAAGTTCTTAGCTTGCCAAGCTGAAGTTTTAAAGCCCTAAATGCAGTCTGTGGTATTGACTAGTATTTTCATGGTATTACATTGGATGAAACGGCTAGGCTTAAAATGACTGCCGGGTTGATATCCTAGTAATCTCCTGTGATCCTATGATCCTATGAACAATGATGTACTTCATTCCTGTAGTAACACTGATGTATTTTGGTGGGGTAGGGCACAAGTAGTGTTCACAAATACCTAGGTGATGGCCCATCCACTCAGTTTTCGCCTTGGGCCACTTCTGTTCAGAGAACAATTGGATTCAAGAGCTATAGGAAAAGGGACTTCCAAGATGGCTGCCATCTAACATGTTGATTTTGAGCACTTCCAGTGTGAAAAATGTCCATTTGCTAAAGCCATGGAAAGTCATCAGTTTGGGTAAAATTCAGTTACTTGCTAGCTATTACACTACTTAGATGCCAGCAAGGAAGAAATGTGGAAAAAGTAAACAAAAATAAACTCGAAAGGAAGAAATGTGGAAAAAGTAAACAAAAATAAACTCGAAAGGAAGAAAATACTCTGTCTGGGAAGAACCTTGCAGCTGTTCAGCAAAAAGCAGTTCATGTTTCAGTTTTAGTGCAGGAGATGGCTTCTAGTATTTTGCACAAATAAATCAAATGTTTTTGGTGTTTTTTATACTAAGTAAGACACTGGAGGAATATATAAAGTCAAATTACAAAAAACTGGACAAAGTACAACCTTTAAATAGCCATTTAAATGAGCTGTTCAGATGAGAAATCACAGACTAAGTTGAAAAGACTGGCTGAATGTGAGGTTTTTCAGTAAGACCTGTTTCAGGCTGAATGTGAGGTTTTTCAGTAAGACCTGTTTCAGGAAAAAAAAAACCTGATATTTTTTACTTAACCAGAGAAGCTGGAAGGAATAGACCAGGTAAGTTTAATTAAAATGCAAATAAGAAACTAGACTTGTGTTCCAAAGCAGAATATGTTAATTGAGAGGGCACATCATGTGTCTGCTCTAAATGTGGCCTTCAAAAAGTAGCTGATACCTATATATTAGTTAAGAAGTATTTGTACCAGCTAAACTGTGTCAGAAGGGAAAAGCATTTCATATTGTATAATACAGAATCTTTGTGGAAAATACACCAGCTAGAAGAGAGGGAAGATTTTCCCAGCAGTCAGATGATGAGAGTCAGGTGTGAGATTCAAGTTCTCTATCCAGCTGTTTTCATTATATTTTTTTCTGAGGATCAAGTATGGTTTTGATGCAGAATAGGCTATGGAGAAAAAAAAAGTTTGCCCAGCACAGCGAAATAGCAAGCTGTAGGGAATTACAGACAGGTGTTGAGAGAGTGACACCTTCAGGAAGATTAGCAACAGAGAGAAATTAGTGAATAAGTAGAAGAACTGTAAAGCGTCTGTCCCACTAGATGCAAGTTAGACTTGAAGTATGGTTCTGCAAGAAAAGGTGGATGAATTAAACTGGATTTTTGTTGGCTGCATTAAACCAATGGAAGAACTGAACAGAGTAAACCCCATTTCATGTCATCAGTGTTTAGAAGGACACTGGATGGACTGAAGATTACTGTAAGTAAAACAGTTTTCATTCTCATTAATAATGGTATAAAAGTCTCTTGACTTAAATTGTGTTATTTTATGAAGTAGTTATGTATAGCATGCAGTCAGAGGAATTTTAAATGTGAAGGGCAGTTTTTTAGTGACTTATTTATATGCTAGTGATATTAAAGTAAGGAAGTACATTTTCTTAGCTGCAGTGTATCCAGGTTGTACACTGTAACAATATAAGAAAGACTGGAAAGAAGCAAGTTAAAATTAATACAAGCAAATAGACTTAACCAGAAAATTTATGAAAATACAAATAAATGGTAGTTTTCATACATTTACAAAGCAGATAGCTGCTTTTACAATCAATTAGAATCTGCTTTGGTCTGTAGACAAGCACCCTGCAGATGCAGGCATTTAATCATGAGATGTCAGAATGGTGTATTCTGTATGAAATCTGAGAGGTACAGCGTAATTAACTTTTGAAGGGATATTGGCAATTGGTTAAGTAAATATAAAAAAGTAAATCTGAGAAGTGAAGTTTAAAACTTTAGGAAGTCAACAGTTACATAGTTGCCTCCACAGCATCCTTAGTACTTCAGTGCATTAAAATATCAGGTGGCAGTTGCGCAATTAACAAGGGTAATTAAGATATTTTGAAGGGAACTGTAGGTGACCTTGGATTTTATTGAAGTCAAGAATAAGTTACCTGTGTGCATGTACAAGAAATGATCTCTGGTGAACTTTGATGTTGAGGATGCCTGCCTGTACATATGAGTCATCATTGCTACATACTTGAAATGTTCCCTTTTCTATGTAGTACTTGAACCAAAGAATAGTATTGTAGACAAAATTGACCCATCTGAGTTTATCCAGTAATAAGAATAGCTGACTATTTCAAAGGCCCTTGTCGTATCGAGAGAGACTACTGTGAGAAAATAGTCAATCAGATCTTGTCAATTTTCATTTATTCCTCAGCTAATGGGTTTGGATCTGATCCTCGGATCTGACTCAGCCGTTACACTAGCTTACGGCCTCCAAAAACCTCTCAAGCTCCTTCCCTACCCATAGTGCACTAATCCTTAAGATCCCTCAGCTCTCGTTTGCTGCTTTTGCTAGACCTGGTAGCCTTTAGCTCTTGAGTCACAGAGTAGGAGATAAGTTTTTCTAATATACATTTCCTTCTCAGTTTACTTGTTAAATCTATAGCTTTTTCTTTGTTTCTGTACTTTTAAGCTCCTTTCGTGCACTCATTAGTGTAATTTTTTTTACCTGCCGTTGTTGCTAGGCCTAGTTTTCCTTCTCAACCCTTGTACAGTTTGTGTATTCAGAATTTACCATTGTTGGTATAATTGCCTTTCTGTTGCACCTGGTGTAATTTCTTCATTACCATTGGTGGTACTTTACTTGTTTGGCCTTTCTTAGTTAAAAAAAAAAAAAAAAAGTTGTTATTAGTGTTGTATATTTTTTGGTGTGATATCTCTTTGACAGGATGCTCGTAAAAGGTCCTTTGGGATTCAAGAAATATGAGAAGTGTGGACACAAATTGCTTATCTCTGATGCCCATTCTCTTTGCGTATATTGCTTGGGCCTAGATCATTTAAAGATAGAGTGCAGCAGTTGTAATTAATTTAATCCTCGTGCTCTTGTTGATGAGGAATAAATTAATATTAAAGGGTTTGCTGCCCACCTGTTTTTCTGAAGCCATCACTGGGGCTCAGTCTCCTAAACAGAAAGCTAAAGACCCATTGAAAAAGGTCTAAACCTTCAGCATCTTCTGCCTCTTCCTCATTTCAGAACTTCCAAAAATGGTGCAAAAATCTGATCAGAAACTTGTTAAGATCTGACCTTCTTTGTATCCAACAGCATGTACATCGGATTCCACTGTCTTGGATCTGAATCCTCTACCCAGGACCGCATGCTCTCCCCCCCCCCCGCATTTGCTCCCAGTTCCATCCAGACTGCCTTCTCTGCTTTTTTTTTGGAAAGGCGCTCTAAATCTCCATCCCTGGCAACTTCTCATTCCTCCCAGAGTCTCACTGAAGTAGATGTGGAGAGAATGATGAAGAAATTCCTCACAGCGCAAATTCAAATGGGAGTACTTATGGCTCCTACTCCATCAGGTCAGGAAGCCTGATTGTCCAACTTCTCAACTCATTGCAGCTCCTTCTCTAATCCAGCCTGTTGTGTTAGAGTCCTCGGATATGAACATTACGGACCGGTCTGGTTCAGATCTGAAGAAAGCATTTTCTTTGCATATGAATACTGCTCTGAGTGCACCAGCTCCGACTTCTTTGGAGCCAAATGACTCTTGGAGTCGAAGCACCCCTGTTGGATCTGGGAGGTTGGAGTCAACTCGGAGGTTTTCAGAGCTGTCCCTTTCTCTCGGAGCCTCTGGACTGGACAGCTCAGCTCTAACTCATACCTTGAGTGGGTAGTTCTCGGAGCGCAGGGAGGTTATGGCCAGAAACTTACTTTCTTGGCTGAGTTGTCTTCTTTCTCTCCAGAGCGATCTGCCTTTGAGGTTGTGAAGAGCATGCTGTCTACTTCAGCAGGACAGATGGGTCCTACCTTGTCGGATCCACCCTGTACTTCTCAGATAACTTTGCACCATGAGCCTCAACATTCTACCCCACAGGGACAGCCAGCTCAAATTTTCCAGACTGTTCAGCAGTGTACATTGATCTCTTCTGATACTTCACCGGACCACCCCACCGAGGAAGTCCCTAGGGAGAGAAAGTGCAAAAGGAGGCACTTGGACTCTCATCAAGAGTCTGTACTCAGGGTACAGATTTTGATGAAGGAGAGGGGTCTCCAAAATCACCAGCCGATGATATCTCATTTGGAGACATTTTTGAGATCCTTAAGCTGAAGGGTGGCTTGTCTTCCCCAAGACCCTTCTCTGGAGGAATCAATATTTCTGGAGGCTTTTTGAGCTGGCCTGTCTACCTCCTGGCTTACTCCACCCACCAATGAGCTCATTGATTTGGTCTCTAGGTGGGTGTGGAAGAAACCTGATATGGTTGAACCAATTCCCAAGAGACCATATTGGATTCTGGCTCTACCAGTCAAAAGGGAATTTTGGGGTAAAGAGGTGGCAGTAAATGCTATGGTCATGGTAGCAGCTACAAAAAAGGAAGTTGTGGGGCAGAGTTCTACTGTCCATCCTCCTAACAGAGATTCTAGGGCAATTGACAGATTTGGGAACGCATGTTTATACTTCAGCGACTTTTGTACTCAGATTGTTGAACTATCTGGCACATTTTACAAGACTTTAAAAAGATTTGATTAAGGAGCTATCAAAATCTCTTTTTGGAACCAAAACTGCTGAGGCTCAATCTTCAGTAGTCTCATAGTTGGGTGCCCTACAAGCTACATCTAATTTGTCCATGAGTCTTATCTTGCACCCTGCAGAAGGCACACCACAAGGGACACGGGTTCAGGTATTTTCATCAGGAGGCATGCCTGGATGCGTCTATGTGATTTTCTGGAGCCCTTCAAGTCCTTGTTCATCAATGCTCCTTTTAATGCCACTTCTTTGTTTGGCCTCACAGTGAAGGACACACTCTTCTGGTGCGAGAAAGATGGAAAGGCCCTCTGTGCAGTGGGTGTGAGTTTTTCAACCCCTCAAAAGACCTTTTCCAGGAATCAGTGGGAGGGGGTCGAAAAATGGGGTTCAGAAAGTCCCAGGGTCCTTTCCAGGACAAACATGGAGATAGTTCCCCCAGAGGCAAAGGGGGAAGCTATCATGGAAGGCAAAGTCCCAGTGGCAGAGGAGGCCCACAAAACCAGGAATCTAGAGATTCCTTTTCTGACAGACTGTTTCTGTGCTCCTGAAAGGAGGCCCGATTGCCCACCTTTGGAGGCAATCAAGGGTCACTTATCTCTGACTAGAGAGCCTGGCTAGATGTAACAAAAGACAGTTGGGTGCAGAGAATTATTTCCAGAGGTTATATAATTCCCTTTTCTCTACCTCCTCCATTGTTGAGAAAATGTCCTGATGTTCCACCCAGTCAGAGGAAAGCAACAGCACTAGAAATCCAAAAGCTTCTAGAACGAGTCATCCAAGAGGTCCCAGTGGACCAAATAGAATCCAGAACTTACTCAAGATTCATTTTGGTGCCAAAGAAAACAGGGGATTGGAGACCAATTTTAGATCTCGGTGTACTGAACAAGTCAGTTCGACACACAAAGTTCCGGATGGTCATAGTACAGTCCATTCTGCCCATTCTGAGCAAGGATGACTGGATGTGCTCGATAGACCTGCAGTATGCTTGCAATCTCATAAAAATGAACAGTCGATCCAGAAGGTATGTGCACTTCTGGCTGAGAGCCAGTCATTATCAATTCAGAGCACTGCCCTTTGGCCTCACCACAGCCCTCAGGGTGTTCACCAAGTGCTTGGCAGTGGTAGCGGCTCTCCTGAGACGGCAAGGATTCCAGGTGTTTCCATATTTAGATGAATGGCTTATTGCCACCCCAACCAGGCATCGACTGATAGAAGCACAAGATCAGGTGCTACAGACTTGCTCACATCTCAGAATAACCATAAATTACAACAAGTGTCACTTACAACCAACACAGACATTAGAATTCTATGAGCAGTGTACAACACAGTATCTGTGGTAGCTTCTCTTCCACTATCAAGAGTGCAAACTATAAGGGTGCAGGTCAAGAAAATAACTTGCAGTACCAGACTTTCATGTTGATTGATTCTGCAAGCCTTGGGGCATTGTCAGCTGCAATAATTTTAGCTCTTTTAATGAGCTTCCACATGGGAATTCTACAATGGATGCTAGGAATACAGTAGTCAATACTTTCTCAACCCATGTCAGCGAAGATAAGGGTAACTCAAGTATGCAAAAGATACCTTTGCTGGTGGATGTAATAGCAATAGGTATTACAAAGCCATCCTTTCACTTTCTCTCAGCCCAAGGCCATAGTGATCACAGATGCTTCCCAGATGGGATGGGGGGCATTTCCTGGGGGAAAATGGTCCAAGGTACTTGATCCCACATAGAGGTCAACTTGCAAATCAGTGTTCTACAGATGAGATCAGTGCAATTGCAGTCCAGGCAAGCAGCATGTCAGTAGTTTGGTATGCCAACAAACAACTGGGAACCAGATCTTATCCCCTGTGTTGAGAAGCCCTCAGAGTGTGGAAATGTGTGATATCTTCCAACCGCTTTCTAATAGCGATGCATATTCCGGGGAAGTCCGTGACAGCAGACAAACTGAACAGATCCATCTTACTGCCTCACGAGTGGTCTTTCAACAAAGTAATGGAAATGATTTTCAGTCAGTGGGGCCAGTCTTGCTGAGATATTTTTGCCTCTTCCCTAAACAAGTGCAGCAGGTTTTTTGCCCTTATCCCCCCACCGGGGGAATCACCAAGTGATGCTCTGTTCCACGATTGCCCCCCCCCCCCGGTCTTCTGTATGCTTATCCTCTGACTTCCCTAATTCCTGAAGAAAGCAACCCAGTTGAAGAGCAAAGTCATTCTCATTGCACCTTACTGCCTTGACAGATTTGGTTTCCCTTTCTTTGACCTCACCTACAACATCCACCTTGGATTCTGGATTCAACTCCAGACCTTCTCTCCCACCTGACAGGCAAGGTTCACCCAGATATCTCAAACATCAAACCAACAGCATGGTTTCTCCAGTTTCTTTAATCACCAGACAGCCAGTGCTTTCTTCCCTTATCTGAGCCATACTTTTGGCTTCCCATAGAAACTTCAACTAGAAAACTATACAGGAGTAAATGGAAAAGAATAGTTTGTTGGGCAGAGCAAAATCAAATTGAACTCTTCTCAGCTTCCGTTCAGTCAGTTCTGGAATTCTTCAGTGGCTTCCTCTAAGCTGTGCAAAGTCTTTTTGAGAGGCACTTTCCTGCCAAGGCTGCCTGATTAAAGACGCCACTCCACCATATACATTTGAGACTGCAAACCTTAATTCATTCTCCCTTTGAACCGGCAGCTAAATGTGATCTTAAATTGCTGACCCCGGAAAACTATCTATCTAGTTGCAATTACATCTTCTAGTAGAATTTTAGAACTTCAAGCTTTATCTTCTAAGCCTCCATATTTGATTTTTCATAAGAATAGGGTCACGTTATATACCAATGCTTCCCTTTTTCCTAAGGTGGTGTCAGAATCCAACATCAACTAATCCATTAACTTGCCAGTATTTTTTCCAAAATTTGAAAATGAAAGGGAATATATGCTGCATTTATTGGATGTCCACAGACAATTATGTTTCTACTTACACAGAACAAAATAAATTAGTAAGACAGATCAGCTATTTATCTCGTTTGCACATACTAAATTGGGCAAATCTGTTACAAAGGTAACTATAGCTAGATAGTTGGCAGATTGCATTTTATTTATCTGTAACAAGTTGAATCTACCCTTACCAAAACATTTAAAAGCTCACTCAACCAGATCTATGGCAACTTCTTCTCTGTTCCAGTCTACAGCTTGCATGGACAATATATGTGTAGCCACAACTTGTTCAAATCCTTGTACTTTTATTACTCATTACAAAGTAGATCTGGTCTTGAGGGGAATATCAACCTTTGGTTCAACCTTACTCAGGAATATCCTTCTTTAGAGTCTATCCTGGAATTTAGGTAGCTGGGGACTCTGTCCCATTAGTTGAGGAATGAATGAAAATTGACATCATCAGATAAAGAAGTTATGTGTTCACCATAAAGTTCCATCTGTGTTGTCCATTTTCATTCTTTCTCAACTCCCCACCCACCAACCCTTTTAACCACTGACTTCTGGAGGAGCAAGAGGCTTCAAGGACATGAGGACACTACTGTCCGTTGTGTTGAGCTCCAGTTATGGCATACTGTAATAGTCTTCCTATCAAACAAAAACAAGATCTGAGTTATGTTAGGGATTGGTGCATTATGGGTAAGGAAGGAGCTCAAGATTTTTTTGAGGCCACAAACTAGTGTAACGGCTGAGTTGGATCTGCGGATCGGATCTGTACCCATTAGTTGAGGAAGAATGAAAATGGTCAACACAGATAGGACATTGTGGTGCATACATAACTTTTACATGTTGGTATAGATTGCATTGGTTACTGAGTAAAGTACGGTCAGGGCATTAAAGGCTTTTCAAAAGCAGTGTTGCATAATTGTCCATGGATATTTGTGGTCAAGCATTTGTTTATAGATGAGCTTTTCAAAGACATTTACTAGGGTCAGAGATTTGTAACCTTTGAATTCTTTGGTGTATGTTACCTTAGGTAAAGGAATTACTATTACATGTTTAAACATTTATTTCTCTGAAGCAGAGTGGAGGACGGTAGTCTGATAAGGGATATAACTTTGTAAGAGAATGTATAATACTTACAAATGGGGAATTTGTTGACAAGCATTGACTTTGACAAATGCTAATTATGTAATATTTTTTATTAAAAAAATCGAAAACATGCAATTTCTATGTTAGATACTGCAATTCCACATACTTGCTACCGTATACAAAGCGACCATATCTCAGTGAAAAGAAAATGTGGTTTTCAATAGTCTCAGAGTGAATTCTAGTATTTAAATGTATGTATTTACATTTGAAAATTGGGATTGTCTCATGAGGCATAACCAGTTTTCTGTGGAGGCTTGGGAAGAAAAGCTCCATTGACTACATCATTTTGCAGTACATAGTATTACAATTGAAATGTGTATATTCAGTAGAACATTGGGACAGAAAGGAACAAGTCCCGAGAAAACATTACATATTTACAGTGGTGTGAAGATTTTTGAGATCAAGTACAGTTTGCACACATGTAGGAATAAGCAACATTGAGGAACTTGCAAAAAAACAGTTAGAATAACGTCTGGCTTTCTGGAATGCCATGTTATTTACTGAATGTGGGGAATTCGGCAAAATGAGCCAGACCAAAACAATTTTTGAACAATTTTGCCCATTGCCTTCAACAGGACTCCATATATCAGATGAAAGTTTTATAGAGAATAATATGATGACTTCAGATATTGGCTTTTTAAACTGGATTTCGTGCTTCAATCTTTGCTGGAATTAAAGACCTGTTATATGTTAGAATGTGTTATATGATCAGCAATTTCAAAATGTTTTGCCTTAACATAGACTCCATGAGATGCAACAGCAAGTACTCAAATAAAAGAGATTACCATTAAACAGCATGCATTAGCGTTTTCAAAGTGGCTATCTTTGTTTTGCACAGACTTCCATTTCTATTGCAGGGCCTTTATGGTGACATTATTCTGTGACACTAAGATGTCATGAAGAATAATGTTATAGTCAATAATTTTAAGGGAACAGGCATTTGCGTGAGAGGGGATTTTTATTGCTGCACCTTGAGAGATAATATGTAGTTCTGTTAATACAACGGTGAGCCTGAAATTAGTTAGCATTGGTCAGTCCACTACCCTGGTAAACAAATATAAGTAAACTGATAAACCTGATGACTTCTACTAATGTAGACAAAGCTTAATATGGATATTACTGGAAAAGAACACCTCTGAAATTTCAATAAGAGGCAACAGTTGTTCTCTGCTGAAAGGGAATTTATCTTTCTTGCAAGCATAGAGACATAATCAAACGCTGTAATGGTTATAGGTATTTAGATGTCCTGCAGCACAGTTTGGTTTAAAATAAAGTATCAAGATTGCACCCTATCATGGGAAAAGCACAATATCAAGGAGAAATGATGCAAAGGATTGTTCAGCAATCTAATGCATTTCTCAGTGTCTGCTATCTTCAGAAGCTGTAGTATGATGCTAACTCATTAACTGGAATTCATAGTGAATTTTTTCTGGCTGCACCGATGGTGTGATTCAGGGACTCCATGTGAGCTTAGGCACAGTGGATTCAAGTAGTCTGAGAAAGTGGTATGCAAATGAAGGTACAGTGAGATGTAAATCTCTCCTAAGAGTTGAACTAGTTGTTCGGGACTTGGAAATTATGTAGACAGTGACCTAACGTTTGACCAATATGTGTCTGTTGTAAGAAAGTCCTTCTATATTGCACAGTTTACAAACACGTGAATTGTAACTAGATCTAGGGATGTCATTGCCCCCCCTTTACTCAGCCCTCAGACCAGTCATTGAATGTAATGCCTCCTTTGGCATATATCTGTTCAGACACATGCAACAACTGGAACGCCCACAGAGATATCTTACTAAAAGGGTACAAGGCCTAAACAACATGTCCTACATAGACCAACTCAAAGCCCTGTCACTATGCTGTGTATCCTACAGACAGCTAAGAGGTGGCCTGTATCTGGCAAACAAGGCATCCTTCGACCCATTACGAAAGATTTATTGCAGATCAGCAAGTCAAATGGCATCAGAAGTACTCAGTCTAGGGGTCTAAACCTCTTCTGCAACATCAGCAGAATGGTTTGGAGGGACAGGTATTTGTCACCCAAGATGCTGCTGCTGTAGAACAGACTCCCCATCCACATAAAACAAAGTTCATCCCTCTCCATATTCAAGTGCAGATTAGATCTGTGGATGGGAAAAAAAGTTTTACCTTCTGACATCCCCTGTATTACTCATTGACAGAGGCAGCTCCTAAATACTTTATTCCATGCAGGTATCCACTCCAGTTACCTATGGTATGATCCCAGTTAATTCTCATTAGGGGTAATATATAAATCTGAAGTAGGAATGTTCATTTGTCTGCAACCTGTGGGTTACGGATCCGATATCGAATCCGAGCCGGCAACTTGTTTCAAGCTAATGGATCCGAGCTCCTAGCCCCTCCCTTCACCCATAATCCCCTGCCAACCCCTCCATGACCTCAGATCTAGTTTGCCGCGCTTGTGATGGCAGGATCCTTTTTGAGCTCCAGATAAGTGATAAGAAAAACTAACTTTTTCTTCAGAAAAATAATTTTTTGTTTAAATTAACTGTTTTTAAGTGTGTCTGAGTTAGGTTCCCTATTTTTTTTTGTTTACTTAATACCCTCCCTTCGCTGGTCGCTAGTGTGCGAGTGTTTGTGGTGTGCTTTTGGGGCCTGTGTGTGTGTTTAGTTGTTTTTCTTTTCTTTGACAAAAAAAAAAAAAAAAAAAAGGGAATGGCTGAGGCCCCAAAAGCCATATTTTTGAAATGTAGCGAGTGTGGCCATAAGCTCTCCCCGGCTGATGGCCACACTCAGTGCTTTCGGTGCCTTGGGGTTGAACACCTCACCTCGGGCTGTACTATCTGTGCAGCGTTCAACCCCAGGGCACTGAAAGAGCGGAGGTCGAAGCTGGTCCTGGCGGGACTTCTACCCCCGGATTCGGCTTCGGCCTCCGCTTCCTCTACCACTCCTGTGGCTCCATCACAGCCTGTGATGGTTGCCACTCCTGCCCCCCTGCCTCCGACTGGGACTCAAACTCCCGCCAAAGTGTCGGAGGACAGGGAGGCCAGGAGGGAGAAACGGAGGGAGAAGCACCAAAAGCGGCGGGCCGAGACCTCCGTTTCGGCCCCGCCAGCTAAGCGGGCTTCTCCCTCCGTTGCTTCTAGGTCTCCTCCTCCTCGGCTCCAATCCCCTGCTTTCTCCTGGGGCCCGAGGAGGAGGAAACCCGATCTCCGTCGAGGTCATCGAGGCAGCACTCCAGGCCTGCCTCGAGATCCACTTTTAGTTTATCTGATGCAGACTTGGACCGGATGATGCGAAGGTTCATCCAGGCCCAGCTGCAGATGGGAGTGCTCTTGCCTCCCCCCCCCCTCAGGGGGGGAGCTCGACACCTTTTTTCCACCCAATTGCTCCTTCTCCGACCCGCTACCCGGGTTCGGAGCGCTCGGAGCCGAGCAGCCTTGGAGCCGGGGGTGGGTCGGCGCCGACAGTACTGTATACTTCGGATCCGACCCTACCCTCGAGTCTGTCGGATCCGACCTCTCGGAGCCGTGGTCCGAGCTTCGGATCCGGGGGATTCAGTGTGGCTTCGACTCCATCCAGGTCGGAGCACACTGGTCCCTCGGATCCAACGGTCTTGGCGCCTGCTCCGATCCCTTCATCGGATCCGAGTTGGAGCCGACTTTCGGATCCATTGGAGAGTGGCTCTCCCTCGGCATTTGATGTTGTGGAGAGGGCTCTGTTGAGAGCATCCGGACCCCCGGCCCTTGCATCGACTCCTCCCTGCACTCCCTCTCTGCTGGGCCAGGCTTCCATCACCCAGCCAAAGGGACAGCCTGCTTCAGTGTCACAGATGGTTCCATTGGAACAAGATGTCGCTGGCGAGGGCTCCTCGGACAGTCCCCCCGAGGAAGCTCCCCGCAAGCATAAGTGCAAAAGGAGGCACGTGGACTCCCCTGAGTCCTTAACCGAAGACACGGACTTGGAGGAAGGGGAAGGCTCCCCAAGATCACCCCCTGAGGATGTCTCCTTTGGAGACATCATGGAGATGCTAAGAATCAGAGGTGGGTGGTCAGCCCCCAAGTCTTCATCTGACGAGTCCGTGTTTCTGGAGGCATTCGAGGCAGGCCTGTCTACCTCCTGGGTGTCCCCTCCAGCCGATCCCCTGGTGGACCTTATTACCACCAGGGCATGGAAGGATCCGGACACCGTGGAGCCAATACCCAAACGGCCGGATAGGATTCTTAGCCCCCCCTCTGACCGGTCTCATTGGAGTAAGGGGCCCCCCTGTAGATGCCATGTTGACGGCGGCAGCCAGAAAGAGGGAATTAGCTCAGAAGAGTCCCTCAGTCCATCCACCGAGCAAAGAGTCTCGTTTGATGGATCGCTTAGGGAAGCGAGTCTTTAGTTCAGTGACCTTCTCTGTAAGGTCTCTGAACTATATGGCACATGTCATCAGGATGCAGCGGGATCTTATCAAAGAATACGCTACATCCCCCCCCCCCCGAGTCCATGTCGGAGGAGGATAAACATTTATACTCCACCCGAATGGCCACTCTAAGATCTATTTCTAACACCTCTATGCGGCTATTGTCCCACGCCACAGAGGGAGCCGCTAGGGCCAGCGGAGCAGGCCTAGTTATGAGACGTCAGGCCTGGCTCCGTCATTGCGACTTTACGGAGCCTTTTAAAGCGTCCTTCGCGAACACCCCCTTCGACGGTTCTGCCCTTTTTTGCAAAACAGTTCGCGAAACGCTTGTCCAGAGCAAGAAGGACGGGAAGACGTTGTCTGCCGTCGGAGTCCGCTTCTCTGCTCCCCAGCGGTCCTTTTCAAGGAACCAAAAGGGTCAGAAGAAGATGTGGTTCCGAAAATCACAACAATCCCAACCAGCTCCGGACAACCAGTCCTACCGTGGCAGAGGTGGACAGGGAGGATGTCGCCCTAGGGGCAGAGGGGCTCCGAGAAATTTTGGGTCCAGAGAACCTTTCTCTGAACGGCCCGCGCAGCAACCCTGAGGGGTTGCCCGACTGCTCCACTCTGGAGGCAGTCGGGGGGCGTTTTTCGAAGCATCTAGCGGCATGGGAGTCCATCACAACAGACCGCTGGGTGCTTCACATCATATCCAGAGGGTACAAGATACCAATTCTCCATGTCCCCCAATCCAAGAACCTCCCCGATGTACCACCCGATCACAGGGAGGCCGCAGCAGAAATACAGCAGCTGCTAAGAAAAAGAGCCATCCAGCCCGTCCCCCAAGACCAGCTCGGATTAGGGTTCTACTCCAGGTTCTTTTTGGTGCCAAAAAAGAAGGGGGATCTGAGACCCATCCTAGACCTTTCCCGCTTGAACCTGTCAGTAACCAAGGAAAAATTCCGAATGGTGACTCTTCAATCTATCCTCCCCCTTCTGAGGGAGAACGATTGGATGTGCTCTATAGACCTCAAGGATGCGTATTACCACATCTTAATGGACAAACGATCCAGGAGGTTCCTTCGCTTCCGGCTGGGAGCCAGTCACTACCAGTTCAGGGTCCTTCCCTTTGGCCTCACCACAGCCCCCCCGGGTGTTCATCAAAGTGTTAGCAGTGATTGCGGCCCACCTGAGACTCCAGGGAATTCAGGTCTTCCCGTACCTGGACGACTGGCTCCTGACCGCACCAACAAGGCATCTACTTTGCACAGCCAGAGACTTCTTTCTCCATCTAGCCCCACAACTATGCATTACTATCAATGTCGGCAAATCCCTACAGGCTCCAACACAGATCATAGAATTTATAGGTGCCAGAATAAACACCAGAGATTTGCGAGCCTTCCTAACTATGGAGAGAATCAGAAATCTTCAACTCCATGTGCGGGCTATCCTTCTTTCAGAGGCTTCACCAGCAGAATTGATCCTGAGGGCACTAGGCTCTATGGCAGCAGCGATTACACTCCTTCCATGCGCCCGCTTGAACATGCGAGTCCTACAATGGACTCTGTTAGTGCAATGGTCCTTCCTATCACTCCCTCTCCACCATCCCATTGCTATCAGCAAGGCTTGCAGAAAGGCGTTACTATGGTGGCTCCAAGCATCAAACTTCCATACGGGCCGACCCTTCTGCACCTCTCCCCCCATCGCCACGGTGACCACGGACGCTTCCCGCCTTGGTTGGGGGGGGGGCGTTACTCAGGCAGGACAGTCCAAGGCACGTGGAATGATACAGAGACCTCCTTGCATATCAACGTTCTGGAGATGAGAGCGGTGCTGTTAGCGTTGCAAGCACTTCAGAGCTTCCTTCCCACAGGAACGATTGCAATTCACTCAGACAACATGTCAGTGGTCTGGTATATCAACAAACAGGGGGGAACCAGATCTTATCCTCTTTGCCGCGAAGCCATGAGAGTGTGGGAATGGGTGATCTCCACCAACCGCTTTCTGATTGCAACGCACATTCCGGGGAGGACCAACATCCTAGCGGACAAGCTCAGCCGCACCCTTCTTACCCCCTACGAGTGGTCTCAATCCTCTAGTAGTGAAGCAGATATTCACAACATGGGGGCAACCCTGCTGTGATCTTTTTGCATCTCCATCAAACGCCAAATGCGACAATTTCTTCGCTCTAATCCCCCCCACCAGGGGAATCTCCAAGAGATGCTCTGGTGCATGCTTGGCCACCCGGTCTACTCTATGCCTATCCTCCTCTCCCAATGATGTTACAACTGTTACAGAAAGCCTCGCGATTGGGGAGCAAAATGATCCTCATTGCCCCATTCTGGCCTCGACAGATTTGGTTCCCTTACCTGTGGTCTCACCTTGTGAATCACCCTTGGATTCTAGATCCCATCCCGGATCTCATCTCCCATCCATTGGACTTACCAACTCCAAACCTGGACAATCTGTAACTGACAGCTTGGTTGCTCCAGTTCCACTCCTAGTTAGGACTCCCGGTATCTCTTCACAAGTCAAAGCCATCCTCGTGGCAGCACATAAACCCTCCACCAGGAAGGTATATCACAGCAAATGGAAACGTTTTTCCAACTGGGCGGAGCGCCGAGAGCTAGATCCCTTTACGGCTCCTCTCACATCCATTTTAGATTTCCTAACTGAACTCTTTCAAGAAGGTGCTAGTTGTTCAACTGTCAAAGTTCAATTGGCAGCCATTTCTCATTATCATGTGGGACATGATACAGGACCCTTGATGTCAGCCAAATTGTGTAAAACCTTTCTCAAGGGTACCTTTTTACTTAGACCTCCTGTAAAAGAAGCCGTACCCCCATGGGATCTTACTTTAGTTCTTCAAGCCTTGACTGCTCCACCCTTTGAACCCCCTGCTACAGTGGACCTCAAATTCTTGTCATGGAAAACGGCATTCCTTGTAGCCATTACTTCTGCGTAAAGAGTGTCAGAACTTCAGGCTCTTTCCGTAAAACCTCCATATCTGATCTTTCATCCTGATAGAGTGTACCTCAGGATCAATCCCTCCTTTCTTCCCAAGATAGCATCAGAAACCAACATAAACCAATCCATCAATTTACCGGTTTTCTTCCCTAAATATCAAAATAAGGGTGAATACAAGCTGCATTCATTAGATGTTCATAGGCAGCTTCGTTTTTATACCCATAGGACGGCTGGCCATAGACAATCCGACCAGCTGTTCGTTTCCTTTGCCAGATTTAATTTGGGGAAAGCTATCTCTAAAGTATCGTTATCTCGCTGGATTTCCCAATGTATCCTGCTAGCTTATCAAACCTCGGGTAGGCCCGCACCAGAAGGAGTTCGTGCTCATTCCACTCGCTCCATTTCTACTTCTGCGGCTTTCAAGTCTAGAGTTCCCTTGGATGATATTTGTTCTGCAGCCACTTGGGCTTCATCTCATGCCTTTATCAACCACTACAAGCTAGACCTGCTTTCTAGAGGGAGAGCATCCTTTGGCTCTGCGGTGCTTCGTAATATCCTTCCATGATGTCCACCCAGGGTGCAGGTAGCTGGGGACTCTGTCCCACAGGTTGCAGACAAATGAACATTCCTACTTCAGATTTAGAAGTTATGTACTCACCATAACGTTCCATCTGAGTAGGTAGTTCATTTGTCTGCAACCATCCCCCCCTCCTTCCCCCTGACCTTCTTGGATCTATTAGTATTTTTTTTAGATATCCTTTGTCGGATATATATGGAGAGGCAAACTCGATCTGGGGTCATGGAGGGGTTGGCAGGGGATTATGGGTGAAGGGAGGGGCTAGGAGCTCGGATCCATTAGCTTGAAACAAGTTGCCGGCTCAGATCCGATATCGGATCCGTAACCCACAGGTTGCAGACAAATGAACTACCTACTCAGATGGAACGTTATGGTGAGTACATAACTTCTAATTATCGACTGTGGAATGTCTAAGGCCAATCTGTAACCAAATGAGATTGTTTTTTTAAGCACAAAAAGGGAAGTTGGATAGACTTAAAATGGGCTGCTAGGGCAGCTAGTCTGATACTTGCTTATGAACCTATAAATGATGAGTATATGGAAGATCTATGAATATATGACTGATGCAAATTAAGACCT